>NC_069503.1:556328311-556628311 GCF_027579735.1 Bombina bombina | reverse complement strand
AATGCTTTTCTCCATAGAGATGCGCCCTTTTCATTTTCCCCGTGCCCTACAACCTACTCTAGTTGCCGCGACCAATATCACAATGAGGCACATAACTTTACTTTAAAGTCTTGGATAAGCTTATTGAGCGGGCTGGACCTGCATTATTACTACTGCTATATATGTTTGTATTGTAGGTAGAGAAAAGAAGCATTATAATGGCACACTTAAAGGTTTATTATACCTGGAGAGTGTAGATGGAAGGTAGATATGTTATAGCCAAAAATAGACCAAAAAAAATATTAAAATATACCTTTTATTCAATATGCATTAAAATAGATGTGTGGACCATGCCACCAATAAAACCAATGTATGTAATTAACGTGTTGGTGTAAATTAAAAACGTTATCAATGATGAGCACTGCTAGTCCTCCAAGACAAAACTAGTTGTTTTGTCAAATAATCAATTAAAAGTAGTTATATATATTCAGTATATATTCTCCTAAGTAAGATATATCCTAGCCCTGACAATCAGTCAGGATCAACACTATATATCTAGGATAAGAACTGTAACGCCATGGTGATGGGCTAAAGCAAATAAGGGTATATATATATTGGCACACTGAAGTCTTAATTAACGTAATATCGTATGTCCACAATAACTGAGCTTAGTAGCAAAACAGTGCGCTCAAAAGTAAATACCCATTTATTACCTATTAATACCGTAACCGCTTGCGTTATAGTTAAGGAATTGTTAAATATAAATTACTAGGAGAGTAATAAATGGCATAAGCGTATAGCGGTAAACACTTATATATCCCACTGTATTGTAAAACAATCTATTTAAAGCGATCTCCCATAAGGGAGAAAATAAGCCCCACAATAGTTACTAAATTATAAGGCAGTGGGCTGAGTAGCGTTATAAGAACTTATTGCCAGATAGGCCAACAGTTAAACCGCTAAATACTATTAGGTATTAGAACTACAATACTATCTATTTCAACAACATTATAGAACACGGAGGACAAGCAGTGTGTACGCCTGACGCGCGTTTCGCATCTGCTTTATCAAAGTACTGCTATATATGGCCTCATTACTCATATCATTCTATATGAATCGCATGCAATGTGAAACTTCTGAGAGTCTAAGGCCTCATTGTGCCGAGTGCAACATAAATCTCAGAGGCAATCAGCGTATCTCTAAAAATAAAGGGAATTTATAAGTCCATTAGACTTTATTTATGGCCACGAAAAGTTATTACCTACCTCACTTAAATAACCATCCTCCCATGTCACATATGCATATACCTCTTGAGAATTTCAACTACCTCCTCCCCTCCACCCACTCACCCCCTTCCCCTTACATAATGAGCCTCCTACCTGTGGAGACCTAACTATGCGGCTTCTCTTGCCCATGCCGCAACCTTTAACACTCCCTTAGCATTTACCCCAACATATTAACATAGTACTGACTCTATCTAATACATTTTACTCAGCAAGACTGTTCACCATAATGCGCTGAATGAGTCTGTTTATCTGTTTTATCATATTGCTTCATTTCAGAAATAGTACTTTCAGGTGTTAATTACTAACCTAATCTAAGTTCATAGGTCTTTTAGGGACCGTTTCAATTATCTAATTTCCTCAATCAGAGTCTATCGTACATTTACATAGGCACAGGAGCTGCCCTCATTGTCAAGTGAGGAAACATTCTCTGTTTAGACCATGTTAAAAGGGAAAAAAGAGGTTCCAGTTTTCTTTTTATATATTATCTAATATAATGTGAATGTTGAATATCCATATAGAAGTTGTTGAATTGTATTGCACCATTCTTAGCCCGACTCATGACTTGTTATTCAATTTAAGTTGTATTGTTTCGCACAACCTCAATAAAAATCTTAAAAAAAAAAAAAATGTAATATACATTTGATAGATACGAATTACATAGATCAATAGATGCAATATACATTTGATAGATACGAATTGCATAGATCAATAGATGCAATATACATTTGATAGATACGATTGATAGTTAGATAGATTTGATAGATAAATAGCTAATTTGAAAGATATATAATTTCCCAGACAGAGAATTACAAAGACGTGCGATCTGGGACCCATGGTAAGGTTAATTCCTTTTGCACAATCGAGTATACCAGTTGCAGAGGTTCTGACCCTGCATTCTGGCTGCACCTCTCCCTGCAAGAGAGATCTGTTACAGAGTCTGTGGGCCTGTATGCAAAGAGCTGGCCTGCCTGAAAGGAGCAGCAAGGCAGATCAAAAGATGCAATATACATTTGATAGATAAGAATTACATAGATCAAAAGATGCAATATACATTTGATAGATACGAATTACAGAGATCAATAGATGCAATATATATTTGATAGATACGATTGATAGTTAGATAGATTAGATAGATAGATAAATAGATAGATTTGATAGATATATAATTTCCCTGACCGAGTATAACAATAAGACATGCGGCCTGTGACCCATGGTAAGGTTACTTCCTTTTGCACAATCAAGTATACCAGTTGCAGAAGTTCTGACCCTGCATTCTGGCTGCACCTCTCCCTGCAAGAGAGATCTGTTACAGAGTCTGTGGGCCTGTATGCAAAGAGCTGGCCTGCCTGAAAGGAGCAGCAAGACAGATCAAAAGATGCAATATACATTTGATAGATAAGAATTACATAGATCAAAAGATGCAATATACATTTGATAGATACGAATTACATGGATCAAAAGATGCAATATACATTTGATAGATACGAATTACATAGATCAAAAGATGCAATATACATTTGATAGATACGAATTACATGGATCAAAAGATGCAATATACATTTGATAGATACGAATAACATAGATCAAAAGATGCAATATACATTTGATAGATACGAATTACATGGATCAAAAGATGCAATATACATTTGATAGATACGAATTACATAGATCAAAAGATGCAATATACATTTGATAGATACGAATTACATGGATCAAAAGATGCAATATACATGTGATAGATAAGAATTACATATATCAAAAGATGCAATATAAATTTGATAGATACGAATTACATGGATCAAAAGATGCAATATACATTTGATAGATACGAATTACATGGATCAAAAGATGCAATATACATTTGATAGATACGAATTACATGGATCAAAAGATGCAATATACATTTGATAGATACAAATAACATAGATCAAAAGATGCAATATACATTTGATAGATACGAATTACATGGATCAAAAGATGCAATATACATTTGATAGATACGAATTACATGGATCAAAAGATGCAATATACATTTGATAGATCCAAATAACATAGATCAAAAGATGCAATATACAATACATTTGATAGATATGAATTACATGGATCAAAAGATGCAATATACATTTGATAGATACAAATTACATAGATCAAAAGATGCAATATACATTTGATAGATACGAATTCCATAGATCAATAGATGCAATATACATTTGATAGATACGATTGATAGTTAGATAGATTAGATAGATAGATAAATAGATAGATTTGATAGATATATAATTTCCCTGACCGAGTATAACAATAAGACATGCGGCCTGTGACCCATGGTAAGGTTACTTCCTTTTGCACAATCAAGTATACCAGTTGCAGAAGTTCTGACCCTGCATTCTGGCTGCACCTCTCCCTGCAAGAGAGATCTGTTACAGAGTCTGTGGGCCTGTATGCAAAGAGCTGGCCTGCCTGAAAGGAGCAGCAAGACAGATCAAAAGATGCAATATACATTTGATAGATAAGAATTACATAGATCAAAAGATGCAATATACATTTGATAGATACGAATTACATGGATCAAAAGATGCAATATACATTTGATAGATACGAATTACATAGATCAAAAGATGCAATATACATTTGATAGATACGAATTACATGGATCAAAAGATGCAATATACATTTGATAGATACGAATAACATAGATCAAAAGATGCAATATACATTTGATAGATACGAATTACATGGATCAAAAGATGCAATATACATTTGATAGATACGAATTACATGGATCAAAAGATGCAATATACATGTGATAGATAAGAATTACATATATCAAAAGATGCAATATACATTTGATAGATACGAATTACATGGATCAAAAGATGCAATATACATTTGATAGATACGAATTACATGGATCAAAAGATGCAATATACATTTGATAGATACGAATTACATGGATCAAAAGATGCAATATACATTTGATAGATACGAATAACATAGATCAAAAGATGCAATATACATTTGATAGATACGAATTACATGGATCAAAAGATGCAATATACATTTGATAGATACGAATTACATGGATCAAAAGATGCAATATACATTTGATAGATCCGAATAACATAGATCAAAAGATGCAATATACAATACATTTGATAGATATGAATTACATGGATCAAAAGATGCAATATACATTTGATAGATACAAATTACATAGATCAAAAGATGCAATATACATTTGATAGATACGAATTCCATAGATCAATAGATGCAATATACATTTGATAGATACGAATTGCATAGATCAATAGATCCAATATACATTTGATAGATACGATTGATAATTAGATAGATTTGATAGATAAATAGCTAATTTGAAAGATATATAATTTCCCAGACAGAGAATTACAAAGACGTGCAGCCTGGGACCCATGGTAAGGTTACTTCCTTTTGCACAATCGAGTATACCAGTTGCAGAGGTTCTGACCCTGCATTCTGGCTGCACCTCTAACTGCAAGAGAGATCTGTTACAGAGTATGTGGGCCTGTATGCAAAGAGCTGGCCTGCCTGAAAGGAGCAGCAAGGCAGATCAAAAGATGCAATATACATTTGATAGATACAAATTACATAGATCAAAAGATGCAATATACATTTGATAGATACGAATTACATAGATCAAAAGATGCAATATACATTTGATAGATACGAATTACATGGATCAAAAGATGCAATATACATTTTATAGATACTATTTACATAGATCAAAAGATGCAATATACATTTGATAGATACGAATTGCATGGATCAAATGATGCAATATACATTTGATAGATACAAATTCCATAGATCAATAGATGCAATATACATTTGATAGATACGAATTGCATAGATCAATAGATGCAATAGATATTTGATAGATACGATTGATAGTTAGATAGATTTGATAGATAAATAGATAATTTGAAAGATATATAATTTCCCAGACAGAGAATTACAAAGACGTGCGATCTGGGACCCATGGTAAGGTTACTTCCTTTTGCACAATAGAGTACAGGTTGGGGTCCGGGATTGCCTTTTTTGTATCTATCAAATGTATATTGCATCTTTTGATCCATGTAATTTGTATCTATCAAATGTATTGTATATTGCATCTTTTGATCTATGTTATTCGTATCTATGAAATGTATATTGCATCTTTTGATCTATGTAATTCGTATCTATCAAATGTATATTGCATCTTTTGATCTATGTAATTCGTATCTATCAAATGTATATTGCATCTTTTGATCTATGTAATTCGTATCTATCAAATGTATATTGCATCTTTTGATCCATGTAATTCGTATCTATCAAATGTATATTGCATCTTTTGATCTATGTTATTCGTATCTATCAAATGTATATTGCATCTTTTGATCCATGTAATTCGTATCTATCAAATGTATATTGTATCTTTTGATCTATGTAATTCGTATCTATCAAATGTATATTGCATTTTTTGATCCATGTAATTCGTATCTATCAAATGTATATTGCATCTTTTGATCTATGTAATTCTTATCTATCAAATGTATATTGCATCTTTTGATCCATGTAATTCGTATCTATCAAATGTATATTGCATCTTTTGATTTATGTAATTCGTATCTATCAAATGTATATTGCATCTTTTGATCCATGTAATTCGTATCTATCAAATGTATATTGCATCTTTTGATCTATGTTATTTGTATCTATCTATTGGGTAACATTTCAGTAACTTTATGCTTATACCGGGGGTCTAGTAGCGTGGACACCCAGTACACGTCGTTCTCCTTCAGCTTTTTTATACAATGGTCCCTCAACAGGCACGACAGCATGAAAGACCCCATTTGCACAAGGTTGGATGCCAAGCTAATCATGTCCCGTTCCTCGTCCTCAGTGATCTCACTGAAGGTATATTCTTCCCCCCAGCCACGTACAACACCACGGGTACCAGATAGGTGACAACAATGAGCACCCTGGGATGCCTGTTGGGCTTGGTCTTCCTCCTCCTCCTCCTCAAAGCCACATTCCTCCTCTGACTCCTCTTCCTCACAATCCTCTTCCTGCGTTGCCGCTGGTCTAGCAAGAGATGCTGATAAGGCTGTTTCTGGTGGTGATGGAGTCCACAACTCTTTCTCTTCCTCTTCACGCTCATCTACGGCCTGATCCAGCACTCTTCGCAGGGCACGCTCCAGGAACAAAACAAATGGTATGATGTCACTGATGGTGCCTTCAGTGCGACTAACTAGGTTTGTCACCTCCTCGAAAGGATGCATAAGCCTACAGGCATTGCGCATGAGCGTCCAGTAACATGGCAAAAAAATCCCCAGCTCCCCAGAGGCTGTCTTAGCACCCCGGTCATACAAATACTCGTTAACAACTTTTTCTTGTTGTAGCCGGCGGTCGAACATTAGGAGTGTTGAATTCCAACGTGTCTGGCTGTCGCAAATCAAGCGCCTCACTGGCAGGTTGTTTTGCCGCTGGATAGCTGACAAGGAACGCCTGAAATGGCCACACACCTTCCTGGCCTGCTTCAGGATGTCCTGTAAGCCTGGGTACTTATGCACAAAGCGTTGTAAAATCAGATTACACACATGTGCCATGCACGGCACATGTGTCAACTTGCCCAATTTCAATGCCGCCACCAAATTACTTCCATTGTCAGAAACAACTTTGCCAATCTCCAGTTGGTGCGGAGTCAGCCACTGATCCACCTGTGCGTTCATGGCGGACAGGAGTGCTGGTGTGGTGTGACTCTCGGCTTTCAGGCAAGTCAACCCCAAGACGGCATGACACTGCCGTATCCGGGATGTTGAATAGTAACTGGGGAGCTGGGGGGGGTGCCATTGATGTGGAGCAAGACGCAGCAGCAGAAGAAGACTCAGCCGAGGAAGAGGTTATGGAAGAGGATGGAGTAGGAGGAGTAGAGGAGGTAGCAGCAGGCCTGCCTGCAAGTCGTGGCATTATCACCAACTCCTCTGCAGAGCCACGCATTCCATGCTTGTCAGCTGTCAGCAGGTTTACCCAATGCGCAGTGTAGGTGATATACTTGCCCTGACCATGCTTTGCAGATCAGCTATCAGTGGTCAGATGGACCCTTGCCCCAACGCTGTGTGCCAGACATGCCATTACTTCCTTTCACACAATCGAGTATAGGTTGGGGATTGCCTTTTGAGAAAATAAATTTCGGCCGGGTACCTTCCACTGCGGTGTCCCAATAGATACAAATGTTTTGAACGCCTCAGACTCCACCAGCTTGTATAGTAAAAGCTGGCGGGCTAAGAGTTCAGACAAGCCAGCTGTCAGACGCCGGGCAAGGGGGTGACTTTGGTAAATTGGCTTCTTACACTCAAACATGTCCTTGACAGACACCTGACTGTGGGCAGATGACCAGGAACTGCTACGTAAGAGAGACTGAGTGGCGGATGGTTGAGAGGGGGCAAGGAGGACAGCAGTGGTTGATGTGGCTGAAGATGCTGGACCAGGAGGAGGATGGCGGCTTTGAGTTTGTGTGCTGCTTCTACTCATGTGTTCATCCCATCGGCGTTTGTGATGTGAGACCATGTGCCTTTGCAAAGCAGTTGTAGCTAGGTGGGTGTTGGACTTCCCACGACTCAGTTTCTTTTGGCACAGGTTGCAAATGGCATCGCTGTTGTCAGAGGCAGACACACAAAAAACATGCCACACTGCTGAGCTCTGCGATGACGGCATTCTGGTGGTGGCAACAGCATGCGTTGATTGGCGTGCTGTCTGGCTGACCCCGGGTGCCGATGCATGCTGTCTGACTGTGCCACTAGCTCCTTGCGACGACCTCCCCCTGCTTCCAACTCGTCTCCTCCTCCTTTCTGTCTCCCCATCTGAACTTTCCCCCTCTTCTTCTTCTCTTCTAGAGGGCACCCACGTGACATCCACGGACGCATCATCCTCAACCGCTTCACTGCTGCCTGACTGAGACATATCACTGTTATCTACATCCTCTGTCAATGATGGTTGTGCATCACTCATTTCTTCCAACTGATGTGTCAATAACTCCTCTGACAGATCAAGTGAAGCGGCTGTGGTGCTAGTGTTGGTGGTGACGGCAGGCGGGCGAGTGGCACTGGTCACTTGAGAGGTGCCCAAAGCTAAGCTGGAGGTGGATGGTGCGTCAAGGTTAGGAGCGGAAGCTGTAGAAGATTGGGTGTCCTGTGTTAGCCATTCAACTAGGTCCTCCTCAGAAATTTTCTTTTTCATGGCACGTGGCCTCTGAACACTGTGCATTATTGTAGGGTCAAAGGGAATCACAGCACCACGATCACGACGGCACCTGCGGGGTGGCCTGCCTCGGCCTGTCATTTTTTTTTAAATGTAGACTTACACTACTATTAAACAAAATATGAGTGGTGCCACTGGGCAAGTGGGCACAGTATACGCTGTGAGCCTGACACAAAAAAGCAGACTGATGTTTCACAATCAAAAAAGTTTATTTTTTTTTAAATGTACACTTACACTACTATTAAACAAGATATGAGTGGTGGCACTGGGCAAGTGGGCACAGTATACACTGTGAGCCTGACACAAAAAAGCAGACTGATGTTTCACAGTCAAAAATGTTTATTTTTTAAATATTTAAACTACTGTTACAACAAATATAAGTGGTGCCACTAACTTGGCAAGTGGGCCTGGCACACACGCTGGCAGGCAGGCAAATGCAATAAGATTACAATAGCAGACTGATATTTCACAGTCCAAAATTTTTTTTTAAAAATATTTACACTACTGTTACAACAAATATGATTGGTGGCACTAGTTGGCAAGTGGGCCTGGCACACACACTGGCAGGCAGGCCTGATGGACAATGAAATTGAAATTAGATTACACTAGCAAACTGATGTAAAAGTTTTTTTTTTTTTTTAAATTTACACTAATGTTACACCAGATATCAGTGGTGGCACAGAGCAATTAATAACAGTATATGCTGTGGGCCTGACACACAGGCCTGATGGAAAATGAAATTAGATTACACTAGCAAACTGATGTAAAAGTTTTTTTTTTTTTTTAATTTACACTAATGTTACACCAGATATCAGTGGTGGCACAGAGCTATAAATCACAGTATATGCTGTGGGCCTGACACACAGGCCTGTTGGAAAATGAAATTACACTAGAACTGATGTAAAAGTTTTTTTTTTAAATTTACACTAATGTTACACCAGATATCAGTGGTGGCACAGAGCAATTAATAACAGTATATGCTGTGGGCCTGACACGCAGGCCTGATGGAAAATGAAATTAGATTACACTAGCAAACTGATGTAAAAGGTTTTTTTTTTTTTTAATTTACACTAATGTTACACCAGATATCAGTGGTGGCACAGAGCTATAAATCACAGTATATGCTGTGGGCCTGACACACAGGCCTGTTGGAAAATGAAATTACACTAGAACTGATGTAAAAGTTTTTTTTTTAAATTTACACTAATGTTACACCAGATATCAGTGGTGGCACAGAGCAATTAATAACAGTATATGCTGTGGGCCTGACACGCAGGCCTGATGGAAAATGAAATTAGATTACACTAGCAAACTGATGTAAAAGGTTTTTTTTTTTTTTAATTTACACTAATGTTACACCAGATATCAGTGGTGGCACAGAGCTATAAATCACAGTATATGCTGTGGGCCTGACACACAGGCCTGTTGGAAAATGAAATTACACTAGAACTGATGTAAAAGTTTTTTTTTTTTAAATTTACACTAATGTTACACCAGATATCAGTGGTGGCACAGAGCAATTAATAACAGTATATGCTGTGGGCCTGACACACAGGCCTGATGGAAAATGAAATTAGATTACACTAGCAAACTGATGTAAAAGGTTTTTTTTTTTTTAATTTACACTAATGTTACACCAGATATCAGTGGTGGCACAGAGCAATTAATCACAGTATAGGCTGTGAGCCTCACACACAGGCTGACAGGCAGGCAAATGCAATTAGATTACAAAAAAAAAAAAAAGACTGAAGTTCTAGCCCTAAAAAGGGCTTTTTGGGCTGAAGTTCTAGCCCTAAAAAGGGCTTTTTGGGGTGCTGTCCTTACAGCAGAGATTAGATGAGTCCTTCAGGACTGTAGTGGACACTGAATACACTAGCCTAGCTATCAATTTCCCTATAAAATAACCAGCAGCAGCACTAAACCTCCTCTCACTAAGAATGCAGGATCGTAATGAATCTAAAATGGCTGCTGCCCAGGAGCTGGTAGGGTCTGGGAGGGAATGTCTGCTGCTGATTGGCTGAAATGTGTCTGCAGACTGTGAGATACAGGGTCAAAGTTTCCTCAATGATGACGAATAGGGGGCGGATCAAACATCGCATATGTTCGCCCGCCGCGGTGAACGCGAACAAGCTAAGATCGCTGGGAACTGTTCTCCGGCGAACTGTTCGCCCGCAAACGGTTCACATCGAACATAGCTTGTTCGCGTTTGCGTTTGTGGGCGAACACATGGCGATCCGCCCCTATGTGTCATCATTGTGGAAACTTTGACCCTTTATGTCACAGCCGCCTGACACATTAGAGCCAATCAACATCAGACACTCCCTCACAGACACTCCCAGCTACTCGGAATCCGCCATTTTAGACTCATAACGACCTTGCTTTTTTAATGAGAGGACGTGTTGTGTTTTTGCTCCTGACATTAATAGGAAAAACATAGCTAGGCTAGTGTATTTACAGTCCAGAAGGACTCCACTCATCTCTGCTGCAAGCACAGCACCCCAAAAAGCCCTTTTTAGGGCTATATTTCGTGCCGTATTTTTTTTTTTTTTCGTTTATTTTTTATTAGCATTTGCCTGGCTTTCAGCTGTGTGTTTAAGGCTCACAGCATATGCTGTGACTACTGCCACCACTGATATCTCCCTAACAACATTAGTTTAAATTTAACTAACCCAAAAATATAATTATTTTTCTAGTGTAATTTTTTTTCATTTTCTATCAGGCCAGTGTCACACAGCATATACTCTGGTTCATTGCTCTGTGCCAGCCAGCAGCTACCAGTGTTAATATCCGTTTATAACATTATTTTAAATTAAAAAAAAATATATATATATTTTGCTAGTGTAATCTAATTACATTTACTATCATGCCTGTGTCTGTCAGGCTCACTCAGCATTAATATACCTCTTTTTTTTCAGTCTTTTGGTTAATTGGTCTGTGCCAGGCAGCCACCCAGCACTCATATCTATTCTCCTTCACCTTAATTTTAATATAAAAAAAAAAAAGTTTAAATTTGTTTGCTAGTGTAATCTAATATAATTTTCTATCCGGCCTGTGTGTTTTGCTGACATAGAGAGCCTACTGTGTTTACTTGCTGCCCTCCCTAGTCTATGAGCCACGACTCATATGTGTTTAACCTTTTTTTAATTCCCCCCCCCCAAAAAAAATAATTTCAATCATTTTTCTAGTGTAATCTAATAGTATTTTCTATCAGGCGTGTGTGTATCCGACTTACAGAGCCTACTGTTTTTAATAGCTGCCCTTCCAAGGCTATCAGCCACGACTCATATGTATGTGCTTAACCTTTTTCTTAAAATTTCCAAAAAAAGTCTTTAAATCATTATGCTAGTGTAATCTAATTGTATTTTCTATCAGGCCTGTGTCTAACTGTCTAGCTGACTTACACAGCATACTGTTGTTATAATTGCTGCCCTACGTAGCAGCCAGCCAGTGCGACCACTCATAGAGTCATATGTGCATTGCACTTCTTAACATAATTTTAATATTAAAATCTAAAATTTTAAAATATTTTGCTAGTGTAATGTAACTTAATTTTCTATCAGTCCTGTGTTTTTGTCACTTACACAGCATACTGTGTTAAATTGCTGCCCTACCTACCATCCACGACTCATATCTGCCAGCCTGTCTGTCAGGCCCAAGTAGCAGATTAGTGGCACCAATCACAATTCTTGTAACAGTAATTAAAAAAAAAAAATTTTTGGACTGCAAATATTCAGTCTCCTAGTGCCATTGAATTTCATTTACCTCCTGCCTGCCACTGCCAGCCTTTTGTGCCAGGCCGTCTAGCCAACTATTTACACCAATCATAATTGTTGTCACAGACAGTATAGTTATTAATTTAAATAAAAAAATTTTTTTAGTGTTGATCTTAATCCTCAGTTTGCTCGTGCCCTAGAATTGCACTTTTCTACAGCCTTCCAAGCTTGTGTGCCAGGCCTACTTAAAAAATATTTACACCAATCATATTTGTTGTGACAGTATTCTAATAATTAAAAATTAAAATTTTTGGTAATAGTTGCTGTGATTTGAATCCTCAGTTTGCTGGTGGCATTGAATAGCACTTTCCTCCTGCCTTGCAGCCTGCTGTGAGCCAGGCCCCCACCTAGCCAATTGTTGTCAGCAATCATATTTATGTTAACAGTATTGCAAAAATTGTCAATCATCACTGTTTAGACTGTCAGTAATCAGTCTCCTAGTTTCCTTGAATTGCATCTACCTCCTGCCTGCCATCCTTTTGTGCCAGGCCGTCTTGCCAACTATTTACACCAATCCTAATTTTTGGTCACAGTATAGTTACTAATTAAAATTAAATAATTCTTGATTGTTGATGATCTTAATCCTCAGTTTGCTCGTGCCCTAGAATTGCACTTTCCTACAGCCTTCCAAGCCTGTGTGCCAGGCCTACTTAAAAAATATTTACTTATTTATTTATTTTTTGGCTTTGGGTGCGGCTATTCATGCAGGCCATATAGAGCTGCCAACATTCAGTGTCGTATCCGCTATTAAACTAATAAGAACAGTACTACCAAAATACAGCCAATGAAGGGCCTTAGGAAGACTGAGCCAAGGTTGGATTGTAGTATTTGGTTAGGCTAATCATGATGGCCATGTAGACCACCACCGAGAGTCCTGGAAGTAACAGGGATGATGAGATGAAAGTGCTAAGAATAGTACTACTTGAAACAACAGAGTTAGCCATGGGTGTTAATCCAAGACCGCTTGGATTTATTTTTGTATTGGGTGCGGCTAATCATGCAGGCCATATAGAGCTGCCACCATTCGGTGTTGTATCAGCTATAAAAATAATAAGAACTGTACTATCAAAATACAGACAATGAAGGGCCTATGAAGACTGAGCAAAGGTTGGATTGTAGTATTTTGTTCGGCTAATCATGATGGCCATGTAGACCACCCGTAACAGGGATGAAAGTGCTAAGAATAGTACTAATTGAAACAACCGAGTTAGCCATGGGTGTTAGTCTAAGACCACTCTGCTTTTTTTTGGGTTTGGGTGCAGCTAATCATGAAGGCCAGATAGACCTGCCACCATTTGGTGTTGTAACAGGTATGAAACTGCAAAGAACAGTACTACTTAACACAACCTACTTACCATGGGTCCCAGAGCATATGTTTGGTTGTTATATTTTGTAAGGGTAATCATGCAGGCCATATAGACCTCCACCAATAGGGTGAGTATGAGTAACAGCTATTAAAATGCGAAGGACATTACTAATTAACACAACATAGTTACCATGGGTCGCAGACCAAGAGCAGATGTCTTATTATTATATTTTGTATGGGTAATCATCCAGGCCGTATAGACCTCACCAAATAGGGGGAGTTACAGAGATTAAAGTGCTAAGAATGGTAGTACTTAAAACACAACCTAGTTAAAATAGGTAGCAGACCACATGTCTTATTATTATAATTTTTCAGGGTAATCTGGCAGGCCATATAGAACACCCCCGATAGGGGGGGGGGGACAGGGATTAAAGTGCTAAGAAAAGTACTTATTAACACAAGCTAGTTGGGTCCAAGAACGCATGTTTGATTATTAGAATTTATTAGGGTAATTATATATCTAACAAATCTATCTATTTCTCTTCTTTCGATTCTATCTAACTATCAATCTATGTATATCTATCTATCCTATCTATCAATCTATCTTCTGTCCGGGATGTTTTGAGACAGCCACTTTGGGAATGTTAGTTGATTTAGACCCATTATGGCTTAAAAGCAGACTCTGCATAAACTATGTAATTTTCCATGGGAGTTTTGCCAGGGATCCCCCTCCAGCATGCGACAGTCCAGGTGTTAGTACCCTTGGAACAACTTTTCCATCACTATTGTGGCCAGAAAGAGTCCTTGTAGGTTTTAAAGTTTGCCTGCCTATTGAATTCAAAATTTTAGGTTCGCGACATCACTATTCGCGACATCACTAATAATGAGTCTTGAAAAATTAAGAGTAGAGGTTTGTCTCTAACAGTGCTAAATTCCCTTAACACCCCTAGGTGTATTCCATCTTGCCTGGAGTTTTATTTACCTTAATATTATCCATTATTAATAGTGTTATATATTATTTATCTCTATATTGGAAATACACTAATAGATTATATATATATATATATATATATATATATATATATATATATATATATATATATTTCATTTAGCTGGCGAGAGTCCACGAGCTAGTTACTGATGGGATATACATTCCTACCAGGAGGGGGCAAAGTTTGCCAAACTTTAAATGCCTATGAATACACCTTCCACCTCACTCATATCTCAGTTTTAAAAACTTTGCCTCCTTAGGAGGTGGTAAAGCATGATGTGCTTGATTTGTTCATTGAAAAGCGCTTCTAAGCATATTGAAGCCCAGTTCCTCTCTAAGTGCAGTGTTTGTCTGAGGGATGTGAAGGGAGTATTGTCTGACGATACCATGTTTTCGCCTATGGGAAAGCTTTTCATAAGGCTCTCTGTAAATCGGTTGCAGGGATCCATCTGCTGCCTCCCTTTATAGATCGACAATATACTCTTGTAAAATTAACTCTGCTGATATGTTTCAGTACTGGTTTGGCTGTCTGCTATATGTGGATGGGTGTCTTACACGGTAAGTATATCCTTTTATTATATAAGACACTCTCAGCTATGGATTGGGCACTTTTCTTTCATGTAAATGGCAAGAGTCCATGAGCTAGTGATGTATGGGATATACATTCCTACCAGGAGGGGGCAAAGTTTCCCAAACCTCAAAAAACACATACTTCAGTTTTACAAACTTTGCCTCCTATGGAGGTGGTGAAGTAAGTTTGTGCTTGATTTTTATTATTTCTTCTATGATAAGCGCTTCTTAGCATTCTGAAGCCCAATTCCTCTCAGAGTACAGTGTTTGTCAGAGGGATGTGAAGAGAGTACTGCCTGTTAATTTTTATGGTTTCACTCATGGGAAATCTTTTCAAGGGCTCTCTGTTATCGGTCGTAGGGATTCATCTCCTACCTCCCTTTTCAGATCGACGATATACTCTTATACCATTACCTCTGCTGATAGTTTTCAGTACTGGTTTGGCTGACTGCGATATGTAGATGGGTGTCTTTGGTAAGTATGTATCATTATTTAAGAAACTCTCAGCTATGTTTGGCACTTTATGTATTGATATAAAGTTTTATATATGTGTATTTACTAATATTTGCCATGAGTCAGGTCTATGTATATTTCCCTTTGCAGTCTAACAGGTTCAGTATGAGAATCATGTTTTAGGAACTTATTTTCTTATCTGGGGTTTAGTCTTTTTTCCAATTAGACTTCTTTTTTTCTTAAATTTTGCGGGCAAATCTAGGCTCGCGAGGGCGCAAAAAAATTTTTGCGCCAAATTTGTGTCTATAGTGTAGCAAGTTTTGGCATGTCCTGCATCTTTATTGACGTTAGGTCATTTGGCACAAAGTCACGCTTGTTATGACGTGAGTTGCGTAATTTCCAGATGTTGATCGGTGCCAAAAAAATGTCACTTTGCGTCATGCATCATACTTGGCACCATATATTTTTTTATTATATTACCCCACTTCCTTTATGCTCCCTGCTCTCTTTATATTCTAGAAGGCTATGCTGGTTGCTTTTCTGCATATTTAGCATATGCATTTTTTCCCATTCTTGAAACTGCTATATGAGGAAATTGGATATTTTGTTTAAATGTTATTTTTTCTTTTACATTTTGCAAGATGTCACAGTCTGATCCTGTCTCAGAAGCTACTATAGGAACCATGCTGCCTGAAGACAGTTCTACCAAAGATAAGTGTATCTGTTGTAAGCTAGCTGAGATTATATCTCCGGCTATATTATGTAACAGTTGTCATGATAAGCTTTTGCATGCCGATAATGTTTCTTTTAGTACTAGTACAGTGTCTGTTGTTCGCTAAACATCTAATGTACATGATATCCCTGTTGATATGAACAATTATTTTGCTGATGCAATACAGAAGGCTATGTCTGCTATTCCTGGATGGGTGAGATATAAAACTTTTTTGCGCTGCCTTTTAGGGTAAGCCTTGGCTCCTAGGATATTTTCCCCCAAAAAATATCTTATTTAGGTGTACAGAGGAATGGAAGGTTTAGGAGTGTAAGGCGCAAATGAATGCTGAAACCACTATAGTGAATTAATGAATAGGAATATAAATGGTGAAAAAATAATAAATAAAGTGATGTTGAAAAAAAAAACAGTTTTGTAAATACTACACTGGACTTGGTTAGACAAAAAATATTTTATTAGCCCAATGGAGTTAAAATATATACATTTGAATATATTTGAGTATAAATAGTAATCCTCTAAAATATAACAGAGTCAATTGATATAAAGATGCTAATATATATAAAAAAGCCTATATACACTAATAGTATTTATTTAATAAAATAGTTTGTACATGCGTGTTTCTCTGGTCTTTGAACGAAGTAACTGATGATATGGTTGAAAAGACTTTTTATGAGATTAGACTAGTCTAGCTATTTTACCTAGTACATTGAAACACCTAGTATAATATTCTAAGGTTGTCTAATCTAAATTGATATTGATGGTTAGCATATGTCAAATAACTGTGTTACCATGTATATTCAATGAATGTTAGTAAAATTTTAGTACAAAAAATTGGAATACAAGTATAGGATGCAAGTGTCTGTAAACACGAAGTAGAAGAAGTATCTAATGATATTCAACTGATAGTTACATTTACAAATTTAACATGTATAAATCTAGATATACTGTAATCTCCTGTAATCTATTTTTGTCGGCCGACAGAGTTTTAAAACATGTGATGTATAAAAAATGGTATAAAAGATATATATAGGAAATTTTAGTTTTAAAAATAGCAGTATAAGCGCTAGTATAAAAATACCACCGGTGGATTTTGAAAATTAATTTTGTGTCCTTTACGATAGTCTTACAAAGTTTTTAAGTTGTTTCAATTTGTGCAAATCCTTTATTTATTGTGATCCTTCTATAAGCCTTATGTAGCAATTTTTATGTAGCAATTTTTTTGCAGCAATTTTTGTATAAGTCTTTTGTTGGTTTTAATCCTTATATAAACCTTAGTAGCAAGATCCTTTATCGTTAACTTATGTATCAGGATTCTTGATAGCTTGTTATGTGTAGGTTGTATATCCGCATCAAGTGTTGGTCATATGGGAGAGTGTGATCCGTATTCCTATAGCGTTGCCAGGGATCTACGGTCTAAAGAGATACATACAGTAAGGATCGGTATGGTTTTTACTTACTGTGCTCTTAGCCGATTCTGGAGCCTGGTTGGAGTTTTTGTTTCACTCAGCTGGTTATTCTTTCTTGTCGTGGATTCTCCAATAGGTCATATGTTTGTCCCCTTTTCTGGATATGAGGAATCTTTGCGGTCTGTTAGTAAACAAACAATTCAGGAGGCAAAACACTGGGAACTCGAATGTACTCCTTATCTTCTTTATCTTTTAGTCTTTTTCTGACGTCTGTAGTGAGATAAGTAGAAATGTACTTTGGCTTATGGAAAGGAAGGATCTTTAGCCTTAGTGAAGTTTGTAGATTGTCACAGTAGTTAGCTACGCGTTTCAGCCGTTAGACACTGGCCTTTTTCAAGCTGTACTACTGTTTGGATTCTTGGCGCTCTTTTTATACTTTCAAAAAGTCTTCTTCAATTCAAGTTTTTGCCCTGATTGACTAATTGCCTACATCATTCAATTGAAGAAGACTTTTTGAAAGTATAAATAGAGTGCCAAGAATCCAAACAGTAGTACAGCTTGAAAAAGACCAGTGTCTAACGGCCGAAACGCGTAGCTAACTACTGTGACAATAATAAACTAATAAACGTAAAAGGTCTTTTAAAATTTCTCATAAAACTGATGAAATTTGTGATGACCGACAACATACTGAAATATCCTCCTCTGAAGAGGATCTCTTTGGTTCAGAAGATCCTACTACAGACATTGAAGTTGATAAATCTTCTTATATTTTTAAGATTGAATATATTCGGTCTTTGTTGAAAGAAGTATTAGTTACTTTGGGTATTGAGGAGTCGGATCCTCTTGATAACAAATCCAGTAAGCGTTTAAATTCTGTTTTTAAACCTCCTGTGATTACTCCTGAGGTTTTTCCTGTTCCAGATGCCATTTCTGATGTGATTGCTAAAGAATGGTCTAAGCCTGGTGCTTCTTTTAATCCTTCTTCTAGGTTTAAGAAGATATATCCTTTACCAGTGGCTAATTTGGAGTTTTGGGAAAAAGTCCCTAAGGTTGATGGGGCTATTTCTACTCTTGCCAAGCATACTACTATTCCTATGGAAGATAGTACTTCTTTTAAGGATCCTTTAGATAGGAAGATTGAATATTATCTAAGGAAAACTTATCTACATTCTGGCTATATTCTCAGGCCTGCCATTTCTATGGCTGATATTGCGGCTGCATCAACTTTTTGGTTGGATAGCCTAGTAAATCAGGAAACAGATTCTGATTTTTCTAGCATTGTTCGTTTGCTTCAACATGCTAATCATTTTATCTGTGATGCTATTTTTGATATCATCAAGATTGATGTTAAATCTATGTATTTAGCTATTCTAGCTAGAAGAGCTTTATGGCTTAAATCAGGGAATGCTGATATGGTATCTAAATCTAGATTACTAATGTCTCTCTTACCAGGGTAATAGTTTATTTGGTTCTCTGTTGGATTCTATTATTTCCACTATCATTGGGGGGAAGGGAGTTTTTTTGCCCCAAGATAAGAAGTCTAAGGGTGAATTTAAAGCTTTTAATTGGTTTTGTTCCTTTTGTCAGAATAGAGAACAGAAAACCACTCCTTCCCCTAAGGATTCTGGTTCCAATTGGAAGCTATCTTCAAGTTGGAATAAATACAAGCCTTATAAAAAGCCAAAGCCAGCCTCTAAGACTGCATGAAGGTGCAGCCCTCAATCCAGTTCAACTGGTGGGGGGCAGATTGAAATCATTTCAAAGCATTTGGGCAGATTCCGTTCTGGTATCGAATAGGTTTCAGAATAAGACCTCCTGTGAGAAGATTCTTTCTCTCTTATGTTCCAACAAATCCTGTGATAGCTCAGGTTTTTCTGAAATGTGTTTCAGATCTGGAGCTTTCAGGGGTGATTATACCAGTTAGGCTGCAGGAACAGGGTCTGGGTTTTTATTCAAATCTATTCATTGTCCCAAAGAAAGAAAATTCATTCAGACCAGTTCTGGATCTGAAGTTTTTGAATCGTTTTGTAAGGGTCCCAACTTTCAAGATGATGACTATAAGGACTATTCTGCCTTTTGTTCAGCAAGGTCATTACATGTCTACAATAGACTTACAGGACGCTTATCTTTACATTCCAATTCATCCAGATCACTTTAGGTTTCTGATATTCTCTTTTCTAGACATGCATTACCAATTTGTCACTCTTCCATTTGGCCTAGCGACAGCTCCAAGAATCTTTTCGAAGGTTCTTGGTGCCCTTCTATCTGTAATCAGAGAGCAGGGTATTGCAGTGTTTCCTTATTTGAGTATCTTGGTACTAGCTCAATCTTTTCATTTAGCAGAATCTCACACGAATCAACTAGTGTTGTTTCTTCAAATTCATGGTTGGAGGATCAATTTACCAAAGAGTTTCTTGATTCCTCAGAAATAGATTCAGTGTTCATGACTCTGTCTTTAACAGACAAGAGATGAATGAAATTGGTTTCAGCCTGTCGAAACCTTCAGTCTCAATCATTCCCTTCAGTGGCTATGTGCATGGGAGTTTTAGGTCTCATGACTGCAGCATTGGACGTGATCCCCTTTGCTCGTTTTCATATGAGACCTCTGCAGCTTTGTATGCTGGATCAATGGTGCAGGGATTATACTCAGATATCACAATAGATATACTTAAATCCCAACATTCAGCTCTCTCTGTCCTGGTGGTTGGACCATCTTTGGATTATTCAAGGGGCCTCTTTTGTTCGTCCTTCCTGGACTGTGATCTCAACAGATGCAAGTCTCACAGGTTGGGGAGCTGTCTGGGCACAAAGGGGTTTGGAAACCTCAAGAGGCGAGGTTACCAATCAATATTTTAGAACTCTGCTATCTTCAGAGCTCTTCAGGCTTGGCCTCTATTAAAGAAAAAACTTTTCATTCACTTTCAGACAGACAATATTACAACTGTGGCATATGTCAATCATCAGGGAGGGACTTGCAGTCCTTTAGCAATGAAAAAAGTATCATGGATACTTTTTTGGGTGTAATCCAACTCTTGTCTAATTTCTGTGATTCATATCCCAGGTGTAGACAATTGGAAGCGGATTATCTCAGCCATCAGACTTTGCATCCGGTGGAGTGGTCTCGCCATCCAGATGTGTTTTTTCAGATTGTACAGATGTGGGGTCTGCCAGAAATAGATCTGATGGCTTCCCATCTAAACAGGAAACTTCCCAGATACCTTTCCAGATCTAGGGATCCTCAGGCGGAGATGGTGGATGCGTTAGCAGTTCCTTGGTCTTAACAACTTGCTTATATTTTTCCGCCTCTAGTTCTTCCATGGGTGATGTCAGGGTATTAACATTGTGCTGCTACACCTTTTATAACTCCTAACCAATCATAATATCATGCCTCCTTTATCTCACCTGGTCACACCTCTAAGCTTTGCTTAGTAATTTGTGAGCTTTCCTAGGAGACACATCTCTGTCTAACAGTGCTTAATTCTTGAAATGTGTCCGTAATCTACCTGAGTTTTCTTGTAGATTTTCCTGTGATCCTATCTGTGTGAGCTAACCTGTTATTTACCTCTTCATCTGAGTTCATATTGACTCAGTGTTTACCACATACCTGTCTTCCCTACCTGAACCGGATTCCAATTAATGTTTCACGGAGACAACTCTCATCTAAACAAAGCTTTACGGATTCACCTCCCTCTTACCGTAAGGTTATCTTCTCTCGATCACTGCTGTGCAATTAATTGTATTCACTACTATTTGGGACTTTGCTTTGTTTTACAATTTCTACCGGAGCTGTGTGTGTTGTGACGTCACACGCCGAACACTCCACCTCGCTTGTGTGCACTGAAGAGAAACTCCTCCCTGCCTTGCCTAGTTGCTGCAAGAAGCTGCACGGACAGACGAATATACCACCTCTCAGAACCCTTTGTGAGTACTAATCCTAATCCTAACGATATTGTTTGAACATTTCTGCTGCAAGTGCATAAGTCAATTGAACTGTATAATTTCTTCTCTGTTCCTGCCTCACTCCGCAATCTGACTGTTAGTTAAACAGTTCAGATTCTTCTATTATTTATATAAAGGCTTATCTTACACAGATATATACTGGTGTCACTCCTCATAGTGAGCACTACATATATATGTGACACAAACCAAATGTTTCATTGCTTATTCAAGCATAATCTACAGAATTAGGATATTACTAATTTTAGGATTATTACATAAAAAAGCCCCTAAAAAAAGAGTGTTTACAGGAGGGAATTATGGATCCTGCTGAACTACCCCAGATTGTCTACAATCTAAGTCAGAAAATTGACCAGATGGGGCAAGCTATTGTGGAATTACAGGTAGAGAACAAGGTTTTAAAAGAAATGTTCAAGGATACCAAAGAACAAAGGTATCAAGCACCTGAACCACAAGTAAGTCTGCCAGAAGTATTTGCAGGCGACAGAAAGAACTACAGACAGTTTAAAAACGCCTGTTACCTGCTGTTTAACTTAAAGCCTCTTAACTATCCTAATGAAAGAGTTAAAGTTCTAACCACAGTCTCTTTTTTAAGAGCTGAGCCTAGAAAATGGGCAGACCAATTATTTGAAACTAATTCACCTATGTTAAACTCCTTAACTGATTTCTTTGCAGCATTAGATGAATTGTATACGGACGCAGATGTACAACTATCAGCTGAGCATAAAATGCGTCAACTAAAGCAAGGAAAGAAGCCCATTGAGGATTATACAGCAGAATTTAAGTTGCATGCCTCTGATTCCTCATGGAATATGATATCACTAAGAAACCAATACAGGTTGGGTTTGTCCGAAAGTATAAAGGATGAACTCTCTCGCATTGATATGCCCCCCACTCTGAAAGCAATGATAAAGGTAGCCACACAGATAGATAGAAGACTGAGGGAAAGGAAGGCTGAACGTCTCCAGACAGAAACCTCACCTCGGTCTCATGTATCTAGCTTTCCCTCTGCTACTACCTGTAATTCAGAACATACTACACCCATGGAGATAGGAGTACTCAGAGGACCACTTACTCCAGAAGAGAGGTTGAGAAGAAGATCTAAACAGTTGTGCATGTACTGTGCCAGCCCTAACCATACTGTGTCTGATTTTCCCACCCTCCGCAAGAACAAAAAGAGTAAGTTAATCTTGTTACATAACCCATGCTATACTACTACTTCATCAGCTTACTGTAACCTTTCTCTCTTACTACAGTGGGACCATAGAAGAATGAAGACAGGAGCCATCATAGATTCGGGTGCCTTTGGCAACTTTATTGATACTACTATAGTAACCAAAAATAAAATTCCTACTGTATTGAAAAAAATTCCAGTCTCTCTTAAAGTCATTGATGGGTCAACACTCACAGAAGGTCCTATCACACACCACACAATTCCACTTCTAGTAATTACTGATGAGGGTCACACAGAATACATCACATTTGATATTATTTCCTCACCTCATTTCCCAGTAATACTAGGGGTTCATTGGTTACAACAACATAATCCTAAAATAGATTGGTCTACATTTAAATTGTCATTACATTCTACATACTGTACTAACACCTGTTATCCCCAACAATCAATCTTGATATCAACAATTGAGGAAGTTACCATTCCTGAATACTATAAAGAGTTTTCTGATGTTTTCAGCAAAACAGAAGCTGACGCATTGCCTCCCCACAGGGTATACGATTGCCCTATAGAACTGATACCAGGTTCCACCCTACCAGTAGGGCACTTATATCCTCTAAGCCAAGCTGAACTTGACCATTAAAGCAGTACCTACAAGACAACCTCAAAAAAGGATTCATACAACCCTCTTCATCACCTGCAGCAGCAGGCATGTTCTTTGTCACAAACAAAGATTCCAGTTTGAGACCAATAATAGACTACAGAGAATTAAATAAATGGATAGTTAAGAACCGCTATCCGTTACCCCTGATACCGGAGTTAATTGAAAGACTTACCAATGCCACAATATTTACTAAGCTCGACCTGCGAGGTGCTTATAACTTAATTCGTATAAGAGAAGGCGATGAATGGCTCACTGCGTTTTGAACCAGGTATGGTTTATACGAATATTTAGTGATGCCATTCGGCCTTTGTAATGCGCCAGCAGCATTCCAACATTTTATAAATGACGTATTTCGGGACTTACTGGATATTTGCATTGTCGTTTACCTAGACGACATTCTCATCTACTCCAACACCATTTCAGAACATATCAAGCATGTACGTTGGGTGCTTGCTAGACTAAAGGTTCACAAATTATATGAGAAATTGGAAAAATGTTCATTTCACAAAACTACAATTTCATTTCTAGGATACACAATTTCCTTGTCAGGAGTTCAGATGCAAACAGAAAAGGTAGATTCCGTTAGAGACTGGCCAGTACCAACAAATAAAAAGGAGTTACAGAGATTCCTAGGCTTTACTAACTATTATCGGAAATGTATTAAAAACTTTTTCGGTATAGTTAAACCACTCACACAACTTACAGGTTCAACAGTACCATGCCTATGGACCCAGAAACATACTGTATTCCAACAATTAAAGCGTCGTTTCATCTCTGCTCCTATTTTAAAATTCCCGAATGTAAATTTACAATATGTGATGGAAGTAGACTCATCCGATTACGCGATTGGCGCCATACTATCACAACGAACTTCTGAAGATGCCCACTTCATCCTGTTTCTTTTTTTTCCAAAATTATGTCTCCTGCAGAAAAGAACTATACAATAGGTGATAAAGAACTATTGGCGATTAGGAAGTCACTTGAATTTTGGAGACATTTGCTAGAGGGAGCCCAGCATCCCATCTTGATCTATACAGATCACAAAAATCTACAATATCTCCAAAAACAAGACGCTATCCTCCCGACAAGTGCGGTGGAGTCTATATTTCTCCAGATTTGACTTCCAAATCTGACCTGCTAGTAAAAATGGAAAGGCAGATGCCCTCTCAAGACATCATATAAAGAACCACGATCCCTCTTTCCCAACCTCTATCATTCCTGCATAGAAATTCATTGGTGTTACATCAGATTTCCTAACAGAGGTAAAAAATTTCACAACACACAAGAGCCACTCATCAATAAAAACATAAGTCAAACAGATGGTGTCTACTACTATAACAAACAGATTTTTCTTCCAGCAGATTTACGATCAAGAATTTTAACTGAACATCATGATTCACCACTAGCTGGACATCCGGGGGTAAAACGGACTTTGGAACTAATATCCAGGAAATTTTGGTGGCCACGCATGAAGGATACAGTCACGGATTATATCAAAAGCTGTGTTACATGTCAGATTTCAAAGACTGACAGATCTACACCATGGGGGGTAGTTATCAACGTGTTATCTAAGCTCGCCTCACATCGCCGCCGTGGACCTGCAAAAATTCGCCTAAGTTATCAAAAAAGCTGTCAAAAAGCCGCGCACCAAGTACGGGGCGATGAGCAGCGGACTGTGAGAGTTATCACTCATCCGATCTCGCTGCTCTTCGGATTTTTTACAGCTTTCTTGCTAGCCTGTCACTAAGCACTCACACTAACTATACTGTTCTACCCCCTATACCGGAGCCCCCCGCAACTAAATAAAGTTAGTAACCCCTAAACCGCCGCTCCTAGACCCGGCCGCAACTCTTATAAATGTATTAACCCCTAAACCGCCGCTCCCGGACCCGCTGCCACTTACATTATACCTAGTAACCCCTATCCTGCCCCCCTATACAGTCGCCCTCTATAATAAAGATATTAACCCCTATCCTGCTGATCCCGCACCTCGCCGCAACTAAATAAATAGTTTAACCCCTAAACCGCTGCTCCCTGACCCCGCCGCAACCTATATTAAATTTATTAACCCCTATCCTGCCCCCCCTACACCGTCGCCACCTATAATAAATTTATTAACCCCTATCCTGCCCCCCACTACACCGCCGCCACTGTAATAAATTTATTAACCCCTAAACCTAAGTCTAACACTAACCCTAACACCCCCTAACTTAAATATTAATTAAATAAATCTAAATAATATTTCTATTATGAACTAAATTAATCCTATTTAAAACTAAATACTTACCTATAAAATAAACCCTAATATAGCTACAATATAAATAATAATTATATTGTAGCTATCTTAGGATTTATTTTTATTTTACAGGCAAATTTCAATTTATTTTAACTAGGTACAATAGCTATTGAATAGTTATTAACTATTTAATAGCTTACCTAGCTAAAATAAAGAGAAATTAACCTGTAAAATAAAAACTAACCTAAGTTACAATTACACCTAACACTACACTATACTTAAATAAATTATTCCTATTTAAAACGAAATACTTACCTGTAAAATAAACCCTAAGATAGCTACAATGTAATTAATAATTACATTGTAGCTATCTTAGGGTTTATATTTATTTTACAGGTAACTTTGTATTTATTTTAGCTAGTTAGAATAGTTATTAAATAGTTATTAACTATTTAATAACTACCTAGCTAAAAGAAATACAAAATTACCTGTAAAATAAATCCTAACCAAAGTTACAATTAAACCTAACACTACACTATCATTAAATAAATTAAATAAATTAACTACAAATAACTACAATTAAATACAATTACATAAACTAACTAAAGTACAAAAAATAAAAAAAGCTAAGTTACAAAAAAAAAAAAATAGGTTACAAACATTTAAAAAATATTACAACAATTTTAAGCTGATTACACCTAATCTAAGCCCCCTAATAAAATAACAAACCCCCCCAAAATAAAAAAATGCCCTACCCTATTCTAAATTAAAAAAGTTCAAAGCTCTTCTACCTTACCAGCCCTTAAAAGGGCCTTTTGTGGGGCATGCCCCAAAGAATTCAGGCGATGTCATCTTCCAAGAGGCGCTGAAGAAGTCTTCTATCCGGGGGATGTCATCTTCCAAGAGGCGCTGAAGAAGTCTTCTATCCGGGCTGATCGGAACAGCCAATAGAATGTGAGCTCAATCTGATTGGCTGATTGGATCAGCCAATCGGATTGAACTTGAATCTGATTGGCTGATTCAATCAGCCAATCAGATTTTTCCTACCTTAATTCCGATTGGCTGATAGAATCCTATAAGCCAATCGGAATTGAAGGGACGCCATCTTGGATGACGTCCCTTAAAGGAGCCTTCATTCGTCGGTAGTCCGTCGGTAAAGAAGGATGTTCCGCGTCGGCGGGATGAAGATTGAAGACCCGGCTTGGAAGATGACATCGCCCGGATAGAAGACTTCTTCAGCGCCTCTTGGAAGATGACATCGCCCGGATAGAAGACTTCTTCAGCGCCTCTTGGAAGATGACATCGCCCGGATAGAAGACTTCTTCAGCGCCTCTTGGAAGATGACATCGCCCAGATAGAAGACTTCTTCAGCGCCCCTTGGAGGATAACTTCTGCCGCTCCGGATGTCCTCTTCGGTTCCATCGCTGCTCGGCTGAGTGAAGACGACTCAAGGTAGGATGATCTTCAGGGGATTAGTGTTAGGTTATTTTAAGGGGGGTTTGGGTTAGATTAGGGGTATGTGGGTGGTGGGTTTTAATGTTGGGGGGGGTTGTATTTTTCTTTTACAGGCAAAATAGCTGAATTCTTTGGGGCATGCCCCACAAAAGGCCCTTTTAAGGGCTGGTAAGGTAAAAGAGCTTTGAACTTTTTTAATTTAGAATAGGGTAGGGCATTTTTTTATTTTGGGGGGGTTTGTTATTTTATTAGGGGGCTTAGATTAGGTGTAATTATCTTAAAATTGTTGTAATATTTTTTAAATGTTTGTAACCTATTTTTTTTTTTTTGTAACTTAGCTTTTTTTATTTTTTGTACTTTAGTTAGTTTATGTAATTGTATTTAATTGTAGTTATTTGTAGTTAATTTATTTAATTTATTTAATGATAGTGTAGTGTTAGGTTTAATTGTAACTTAGGTTAGGATTTATTTTACAGGTAATTTTGTATTTCTTTTAGCTAGGTAGTTATTAAATAGTTAATAACTATTTAATAACTATTCTAACTAGCTAAAATAAATACAAAGTTACCTGTAAAATAAATATAAACCCTAAGATAGCTACAATGTAATTAATAATTACATTGTAGCTATTTTAGGATTTATATTTATTTTACAGGTAAGTATTTCGTTTTAAATAGGAATAATTTATTTAAGTATAGTGTAGTGTTAGGTGTAATTGTAACTTAGGTTAGTTTTTATTTTACAGGTTAATTTCTCTTTATTTTAGCTAGGTAAGCTATTAAATAGTTAATAACTATTCAATAGCTATTGTACCTAGTTAAAATAAATTGAAATTTGCCTGTAAAATAAAAATAAATCCTAAGATAGCTACAATATAATTATTATTTATATTGTAGCTATATTAGGGTTTATTTTATACGTATGTATTTAGTTTTAAATAGGATTAATTTAGTTCATAATAGAAATATTATTTAGATTTATTTAATTAATATTTAAGTTAGGGGGTGTTAGGGTTAGTGCTAGACTTAGGTTTAGGGGTTAATACATTTATTACAGTGGCGGCGGTGTAGTGGGGGGCAGGATAGGGGTTAATAAATTTATTATAGGTGGCGATGATGTAGGGGGGGCAGGATAGGGGTTACTAGGTATAATGTAGGTGGCGGTGGGCTCCGGGAGCGGCGGTTTAGGGGTTAACACATATATTATAGTTGCAGTGGGCTCCGGGAGTGGCGGTTTAGGGGTTAATATGTATAGAGTAGCTTGCGGTGGGCTCCGGGAGCGGCGGTTTAGGGGGTAATAACTTTATTTAGTTGCGGCGGTGTAGGGGGGACAGATTAGTGGTGTTTAGACTCGGGGTACATGTTAGGGTGTTAGGTGTAGACAGCTCCCATAGGAATCAATGGGATGTCTGGCAGCAGCGAACTTGTACTTTCGCTATGGTCAGACTCCCATTGATTCCTATGGGATCCGCCGCCTCCAGGGTGGCGGATTGAAAACCAGGTACGCTGGGCCGTAAAACTGCAGAGCGTACCTGCTAGTTTTTTGATAACTAGCAAAAGTAGTCAGATTGTGCCGCACTTGTGTGCGGAACATCTGGAGTGACGTAAGGATCGAAGTTTACGTCACAAAATTCTACTTTTGCCGGTCTCTAGCCTTTGATAACTAAGGCGAATCAGCCTTGCCACAAATACGCTGCGGAATTCCAGCGTATTTGAGGTTAACGGCTTGATAACTAGGCCCCCATATGGTCTACTTATGCCTCTCACAATCTCAAATTCTCCTTGGCAGCAAATTGGTATTGATTTTATCGTAGAGTTACCACCTTCTAATAACCAGACTACCATAATGGTTGTCATTGATACGTTCACTAAGATGGCTCATTTTCTGCCATACCACAAGCTTCCCTCATCTTCGGAGACTGCTACCCACTTCTTGAATAATATTCTAAAATTACATGATTTACCCTCAATAATTGTTTCCAACAGAGGATCTCAGTTCACCTCTCGCTTTTGGAAAGATCTATGTAAAACTTTAAATATCCAACATCATTATACAACCTCATACCATCCACAAGCAAATGGGCAGACAGAGAGACTAAATCAGTGGCTCGATGAATACCTCCGCTGTTTTTGTTCATATCAACAACAAGACTGGATAAAAGTCCTACCATATGCAGAATTTGCATACAACAACCTGACAAACACATCTACAAAAATGACCCCATTCTATGCGAACTATGAATATCATCCAAACTTTACCTCCATATCTTAAACACCAGCAGATTCGCCTATGGTGGACGATCTTAATAATACCCTTCTGGAAAACTTCCGTTTCATCAAAGAAAATATAGTGAAGGCTCAAACCTCTCAAAAATTCTACTATGATTTGCGGCATAGAAAACCTCCTGAATATAAAATTGGAGATCAGGTATGGTTGTCAACAAAGAACCTGAAATTTCACTTACCAAGCAGTAAACTCACCCAGAAATTCTGTGGACCTTTTCCTGTCACAAGAGTGGTGAATGACAATGCCGTTACAATACAGTTGCCGACAACCATGAAAATCCACCCAACTTTTCATGTTTCCTTACTGAAACCCTATCATCCAACTAGATCTACAGTACCAGGGGTTCTCCAGTATTTAGTTAGGTGGAAAAATTTCACCGAAGAGGAGGATAGTTGGGAACCTTCTGCCAATCTTTCTGCTCCCAGATTGGTATCTCTGTTCCACTGACGCAACCCGGACCGTCCGAGACCTCAAGCTGAGGATCAGCTTGCTTGAGGAGGGGGTCCTGTCAGGGTATTAACATTTTGCTGCTACACCTTTTAGAACTCCTAACCAATCATAATATCACACCTCCTTTATCTCACCTGGTCACACCTCTAAGCTTTGCTTAGTAATTTGTGAACTTTCCTAGGAGACACATCTCTATCTACCAGTGCTTAATTCTTGAAATTTGTCCGTAATCTACCTGAGTTTTCTTGTAGAATTTCCTGTGATCCTATCTGTGTGAGCTAACCTGTTATTCACCTCTTCATCGGAGTTCATATTGACTCAGTGTTTACCACATACCTGTCTTCCCTACCTGAACCGGATTCCAATTAATGTTTCACGGAGACAACTCTCATCTAAACAAAGCTTTACGGATTCATCTCCCTCTTACCTTAAGGTAATCTTCTCTCGATCACTGCTGTGCAATTAATTGTATTCACTACTATTTGGGACTTTGCTTTGTTTTACAATTTCCACCGGAGCCGTGTGTGTTGTGACGTCACACGCCGAACACTCCACCTCGCTTGTGTGCACTGAATAGAAACTCCTCCCTGCCTTGCCTAGTTGCTGCAAGAAGCTGCATGGACAGACGAATATACCACCTCTCAGAACCCTTTTTGAGTACTGATCCTAATCCAAACGATATTGTTTGAACTTTTCCTGCTGCAAGTGCATAAGTCAATTGAACTGTATAATTTATTTTCTGTTCCTGCCTCACTCCGCTATCTGACTGTTAGTTAAACAGTTCAGATTCTTCTATTATTTATATAAAGGCTTATCTTACACAGATATATACTGGTGTCACTCCTCATAGTGAGCACTACATATATATGTGACACAAACCAAATGTTTCATTGCTTATTCAAGCATAATCTACAGAATTAGGATATTACTAATTTTAGGATTATTACAGGTGATCTCCAAGATCATAATGGAACAATTGCATGTGTTTCTGATAGCACCAGCATGGCCTCACAGGTTTTGGTAACGTACTTTCTGAGTGAATGTGGAAGGCAAGAGTCCGGGTGTCGAAGTGCTAGGACGATCACAGAAGCGTGAGTTCAATCTGCACACTTTGTTGAAAGTGCTGGCATCCTCGATTTGTTGCACTGCTGAGAAGATCAAGGATGGAATGCAAAAGTTGCTATGTGCAAGCCAGTTTTAGAATCCTGAGCAGTAGGTCATTTCCGAGGGATTACCATACCGTGTGAAAAGCACTGTTTGTATTTCATTGTGAAAAACCCCTTTCCCAACCAACACCCACCTTTCCTTCATCACAATACGCCTTTGATCAACTAACATAACAGACGGTACAGGTAACAATACTTTCCCAGTGTGTTTATGATATCATATATAATAGTTTACCTATACAGTGTCGGTTTGGTTTATCATTATAACTAAGCAACCTTTTATATTGATTTCTAAATATATATATATACAGATATAAATGCATGAGTACATACAGTATGTACAAACATATAAATATATATATATATATATATATATATATATATATATATATATTGAGAAGATAACAAAGATAGATAAAGTATACAAAATTTCGACAAATTAAAGGGACACCAAACCCTAAAATTTTATTTCATTATTTAGATAGAGAATACAAATTTAAACAACATTACAATTTACTTCTATTATTTATTTTACTTCATTATTTAGATATTATTAGTTGAAGAAAAAGCAATGCACATGGGTGAGCCAATCACACAAGGCATCTATGTGCAGGAACCAATCAGCAGCTACTGAGCCTATCTAGATATGCTTTTTAGCAAAGAATATCAAGAGAATAAAACAAATTAGATGATAGAAGTAAACTAGAAAGTTATTTAATATTGCATGTTCTTTCTAAATCATGAAAGAAAAAATGTGGGTTTCATGTCCCTTTAAGTATAAAGAAAAGGGATTGCAGCACTCTTTTTTAAAATAGTCTATTATAAATTTATTACAGAATCAAGATCTAAAAATGGCGGACTCCAGCCCTATCAATGGGCAGAATACCTACACATCATAGACATACAAGAAAAAAATCACACATGACTGGCCAGTCTTGTCTAAATATAATCTATTTGTAATTGGTATATAGGTATAAACAACCAAATAAAGTCACAGCAATGCAGCGCTAAACACTACAAATAAAAATGTCATCCAAAAGATTATAACAATATAGCAACAAATGTAGCAGACAAATGTCGCAAGTTTTAAACAGTCTCCTTCATAGATATTTTGTAACTTCAAGACAAGTTATGCATAGTAAGACCGTGCTAGCATAGTCATAGTTCCATATAATAATGTTGCACCATTGTTATTATGCACCAGTTCATCAGAGCTAAGAGAAAAAAGGTTAAAGTTCACTTTACCATTTCCACGGCAGTGTCCGTTATTCAGTGTTGCTCTTACTACCGATATGGGCTTTTACGCTCAAAAGTAACGGATCACTGTTATCAAACCTTTTGTAGAGTCGTGTCCACCTCTCGATGCAAAAACAGCCACGCTTAGCTCAGCGTCTCCTCACCTCTCCTGGGCCGTATATCATCCGAGGCAACCTATTGGAAACAAATATGCACAGAACCAGGCCGTGCACTGCATCCGGGGTAAATTCCAGACTTCCACTTTTACTCCGGTCAGCTTTTCGCTTTTTGTTTCCGATTAGTGATGTGAGCGTGAAAGCCCATATCGGTAGTAAAAGCAACACTGAATAACGGACACTGCCGTGGAAATGGTAAAGTGAACTTTAACCTTTTTTCTCTTAGCTCTGATGAACTGGTGCATAATAACAATGGTGCAACATTATTATATGGAACTATGACTATGCTAGCACGGTCTTACTATGCATAACTTGTCTTGAAGTTACAAAATATCTATGAAGGGGACTGTTTAAAAGTTGCAACATTTGTCTGCTACATTTGTTGCTATATTGTTATAATCTTTTGGATGACATTTTTATTTGTAGTGTTTAGCGCTGCATTGCTGTGACTTTATTTGGTTGTTTATACCTATATACCAATTACAAATAGATTATATTTAGACAAGACTGGCCAGTCATGTGGGATTTTTTCTTTTTTAAACGTATGTCTATGATGTGTAGGTATTCTGCCCATTGATAGGGCTGGAGTCAGCTATTTTTAGATCTTGATTCTGTAATAAATTTATTATAGACTATTTTCAAAAAGAGTGATGCAATCCCTTTTCTTTATACTTAATTTGTCGAAATTTTGTATACTTTATCTATCTTTGTTATCTTCTCAATATTAATTACCAGAGGGTCTGCACCATAAGATGTGACTACATCAATAGCAATAATTTACCACAAGTGGTAAAATAATTAATCTCTCCCCAAAACAATATTATATATATATATATATATATATACACACACATACACACACATACATATACATATCTAGGCATGTATATGTATGTATCTCTATGTTAAAGCCTTTTGCCTTTTTTCTATCACCTGAGACTTCAAATCTTAGCACTTATAACTTTTTTATGCAATTTTTTAAAACTTTTTATTTTATTAGATAGTGTTATTATGAGTGTAACTGTACTTTTACATGTAATTTTGATGTGTTTTGTGCGACTAACCAAAGCTCTGAAGTTTCACTATCCCGACAAATGTTAAATTAAATTGCACTCAACCGAACACGTTTACTTTAAACTTGTAATATGCACGCTACTTCCGATGTGCACAAAGACCCTCAATAAACCCCTTATCGCTCATGTTCAACAGTAAAAACGCCACTCGTATTCTACCTCATAGTGAGGCACTTTTGCATATAAAACAGCCAGAGGTACTTTATGGTGGCATCTTCAGTGGTAAAAAGGGATGGAAGGGTCAAAATTTAAATGTGCATGGGTGCATTTAAGTTTTCAATAGAAACATTTTTGCAATATACTTCAATTAGCAAAAATACTTCTACTAAAAGCTATTACTGTTTTCAGCAGCATTCTCACATATGCTGTTAGTGCCCCGTGCACCAGCATTTTAACACCACACCTTCTTAGAAAGTAGCAGTGTCTTGTATGACAAAAATTAAGTATTCACAAATGCAATGCACACTACTGCCAGCTCTTGGAGTAGGCTTGTGTTTTTTTTTAATCCTAATCCTCTAGTCATATGAAGCATATGTGCATATGCCACTGGAAAAAGTCATAACTGTTACTAGAAGCATTTTTGCTGATAGAAGTATTTCTTTCATGTAATTGGCAAGAGTCCATGAGCTAGTGACGTATGGGATATACAATCCTAGCAGGAGGGGCAAAGTTTCCCAAACCTCAAAATGCCTATAAATACACCCCTCACCACACCCACAATTCAGTTTTACAAACTTTGCCTCCTATGGAGGTGGTGAAGTAAGTTTGTGCTAAGATTTCTACATTGATATGCACTTCTCAGCTTTTTTGAAGCACGGTTCCTCTCAGAGTACGGCGAATGACAGAGTGACGTGAAGGGAGTATCACTTATATAATACGATGATTTCCCTAACGGGGTCTATTTCATAGGTTCTCTGTTATTATCGGTCGTAGAGATTCATCTCCTACCTCCCTTTTCAGATCGACTATATACTCTCAATTTACCATTACCTCTACTGATAACTGTTTTAGTACTGGTTTGGCTATCTGCTATATGTGGATGGGTGTCTTTTGGTAAGTATGTTTTGTATTACTAAAGACACCTCAGCTATGGTTTGGCACTTTATGCATTTATATAAAGTTCTAAATATATGTATTGTACTTATATTTGCCATGAGTCAGGTTCATGTATTTCCTTTTGTAGACTGTCAGTTTCATATTTGGGGAAAATAAACATTTTTTAAGAAATATTTTTCTTACCTGGGGTTTAGTCTTTTTTTCAATTGACTACTTTCTTGCAAATTGCGGGCGGTATTAGGCCCGCAGGTGCGCCAAATGCTAGACTTTATTGCATTTATTGAATTTTTTTTTGCCTCGAAAAATTTGTCTATGCCGCAAATGCGTCCGTCATTTCTGTTGTCATAGTTGATGCCGAAGCCTTACACACGGTTGCGTCGTTAGTGACGCGAATGTGTCATTTCCGGTTATTATTGGCGCCAAAAAAGTTTTCAGTTACGTTGTGCATCATACTTGGCGCCAAACTTTTTCATTATTTTAATACCCCATTGATGTTTGCCTCTTGCCTTTTTCTCTATCAGAGGGCTATGCTATTTGCATTTTTTCCCATTCCTGAAACTGTCATATAAGGAAATTGATAATTTTGCTTTATATGTTGTTTTTTCTTTTACATTTTACAAGATGTCTCAATCTGATCCTGCCTCAGAAGTTTCTGCTGGAACATTGCTGCCTGACATCGGTTCTACCAAAGCTAAGTGCATTTGTTGTAAGATTGTGGAAATTATTCCGCCGAATGTCATTTGTAATAGTTGTCATGATAAAAGTTTACATGCAGATAGTGTGTCCATCAGTAATAGTACATTGCCAGTTGCAATTCCTTCAACTTCTAATGTACATGATATACCTATGAAAGAAAGAATTTGTTTCTGATTCTATCCAGAAGGCTTTGTCTGCATTTCCACCTTCTAATAAACGTAAAAGGTCTTTTAAAACTTCTCATTCAGTTGATGAAATTTCAAATGACCAACAACATAATAATTTATCCTCCTCTGATGAGGATCTATCTGATACAGAAGATCCTTCCTAAGACATTGACACTGACAAATCTACTTATTTATTTAAAATAGAGTATATGCATTCTTTATTAAAAGCAGTGTTAATTACTTTGGATATTGAGGTAACCAGTCCTCTTGACGTTAAGTCTAATAAACGTTTAAATGCTGTTTTTAAACCTCCTGTGGTTTCTCCAGCCATTTTTCCTATTCCTGAGGCTATTTCTGATATGATTTCTAAGGAATGGAATAAGCCAGGTACTTCTTTTATTCCTTCTTCAAGGTTTAAAAAATTGTATCCTTTACCAGCAAATTCTATAGAGTTTTGGGGAAAAAAATCCCCAAAGTTGATGGGGCTATTTCTACTCTTGCTAAACGTACCACTATTCCTATGGAAGATAGTACTTCCTTTAAGGATCCTTTAGATAGGAAGCTTGAATCTTATCTAAGGATAGCCTATTTATATTCAGGTCATCTTCTCAGACCTGCAATTTCTTTGGCTGATGTTGTGGCTTCATCAACTTTCTGGTTGGAGAATTTAGCGCAACAAGAATTGGATTCTGACACATCTAGCATTATTCGCTTACTGCAATAAGCTAATCATTTTATTTGTGATGCCATTTTTGATATTATCAAAATTGATGTTAGATCCATGTCTTTAGCTAAATTAGCTAGAAGAGCTTTGTGGCTGATACGATATCTAAAATCTAGATTACTATCTCTTTCTTTCCAAGGTAATAATTTATTTGGTTCTCAGTTGGATTCTTTTATTTCAACTGTCACTGGGGGAAAGGGAGTTTTTCTGCCTCAGGATAAAAAACCTAAGGGTAAATCTAAGGAACAAAAACTCAATCCTCCCCCCAAGGAATCTGTTTCAAATTGGAAGCCTTCCTCAAATTGGAATAAATCCAAGCCATTTAAGAAACCAAAGTCAGCCCCTAAGTCTGCATGAAGGTGCGGCCCTCATTCCAGCTCAGCTGGTAGGGGGCAGATTAAGGTTTTTCAAGGATATTTGGATACATTCTGTCCAAAATCAATGGATTCAGAGTATTGTCTCTCAAGGGTATTGAATAGGATTCAGAGTAAGACCTCCTGTGAGAAGATTTTTTCTCTCACATATCCCAGCAAATCCAGTAAAAGCTCAGGCTTTCCTGAAGTATGTTTCAGACCTGTAGTCTTCAGGGGTAATCATGCCGGTTCCTTTTCAGGAACAAGGTTTGGAGTTTTATTCAAATCCATTCATTTTCCCAAAGAAGGAAAATGTATTCAGACCAGTTCTGGATCTAAAAAATTTGAATCGTTATGTAAGAGTACCAACTTTCAAGATGGTGACTATAAGGACTATTCTGCCTTTTTTTCAGATTTTTTTCAGATTTATTAAAGATTTATTATAGAGTTTGGAAGACTTACATTTCATGGTGTTCTTCTCATAAATTCTCTTGGCATTCTTTTAGAATTCCTAGAATTTTACAGTTTCTTCAGGATGGTTTGGATAAGGGTTTGTCTGCAAGTTCCTTGAAGGGACAAATCTCTGCTCTTTCTGTTTTATTTCACAGAAAGATTGCTATACTTCCTGATATTTACTGTTTTGTACAGGCTTTAGTTCGTATTAAGCCTGTCATTAAATCAATTTCTCCTCCTTGGAGTCTTAATTTGGTTTTGAAGGCTTTACAGGCTCCTCCATTTGAGCCTATGCATTATTTGGACATTAAACTACTTTCTTGGAGAGTGTTGTTCCTTTTGGCTATCTCTTCTGCTAGAAGAGTTTCTAAGCTATCTGCTCTTTCTTGTGAGTCTCCTTTTCTGATTTTTTCATCAGGATAAGGCAGTTTTGCAGACTTCTTTTCAATTTTTACCTAAGGTTGTGAATTCTAACAACATTAGTAGAGAAATTGTTGTCCCTTCCTTGTGTCCTAATCCTAAGAATTCTTTGGAAAGATCCTTACATTCTTTGGATGTGGTAAGAGCTTTGAAATATTATGTGGAAGCTACTAAAGATTTCAGGAAGACTTCCAGTCTATTTGTTTTATTTTCTGGTCCTAGGAAAGGTCAGAAGGCTTCTGCTATTTCCTTGGCTTCTTAGTTGAAACTTTTGATTCATCAAGCTTATTTCGAGTCGGGTCAGGCCCCGCCTCAGAGAATTACAGCTCATTCTACTAGATCAGTTTCCACTTTGTGGGCCTTTAAGAATGAAGCTTCAGTTGATCAGATTTGCAAAGCGGCAACTTGGTCCTCTTTGCATACATTTACTAAATTCTACCGTTTTGATGTATTTGCTTCTTCTGAAGCAGTTTTTGGTAGAAAAGTTCTTCAGGCAGCTGTTTCAGTTTGATTCTTCTGCTTTTGATTTTAGTTTTTTTCTTTCATTTATGAGTATAAACTTATTTTTTGGGTTGTGGATTAATTTTTTCAGCGGAAAATGGCTGTTTTTATTTCTATCTCTCCCTCTCTAGTGACTCTTGCGTAGAGTTCCACATCTTGGTTATTGCTATCACATACGTCACTAGCTCATGGACTCTTGCCAATTACATGAAAGAAAACATAATTTATGTAAGAACTTACCTGATAAATTCATTTCTTTCATATTGGCAAGAGTCCATGAGGCCCACCCTTTTTTATGGTGGTTATGATTTTTTGTATAAAGCACAATTATTTCCAAATTTCTTTTGTTGATGCTTTCTACTCCTTTCTTTATCACCCCACTGCTTGGCTATTCGTTAAACTGAATTGTGGGTGTGGTGAGGGCTGTATTTATAGGCATTTTGAGGTTTAGGAAACTTTGCCCCTCCTGGTAGGATTGTATATCCCATACGTCACTAACTCATGGACTCTTGCCAATATAAAAGAAATTAATTTATCAGGTAAGTTCTAACATAAATGATGTTTTAGTGAAAATGCTTCTGTTTAAAACTTAAAGGGACACTAAACCCAAAATTTTTCTTTCATGATTCAGATAGAGCATGCAATTTTAAGCAACTTTCTAATTTACTCCTATTATAACATTTTCTTCATTCTCTTGCTATCTTTATTTAAAAAGCAGGAATATGATGCATAGGAGCCAGCCCATTTTTGGTTGAGAACCTGGGTTATGCTTGCTTATTGGAGGGTAAAGGAAAGCATCAAATAAGCAAGCGCTATCCATGGTCCTGAACCTAAAATGGGCTTGCTGCTAAGATTTACATTCCTGCTTTTAAAATAAAGATAGCAAGCAAACGAAAAAATTGATAATAGGAGTATATTAGAAAGTTGCTTAAAATTTCATGCTCTATCTAAATCATGAAAGAAAAAAAATTGGGTTCAGTGTCCCTTTTTAAATTGAAAAGGAAGTGTAGAGCTACATATAAGTTGCATTTTTTAGTAGTACTATACATGTGTTTATCAATAAGAGGTACGTACCAACATAAAAACACAAAAGCTTGTTAAAGGTGTCTAATTTAGTCATATTTCTGTGATGTCGCGAACCCAAAATTTCGAACTTCCGGTATTGTTCGCGAACGCGCAAACCGCCATTGAATTCAATAGGCAGGCGAACTTTAAAACCTACAAGGACTCTTTCTGGCCACAATAGTGATGGAAAAGTTGTTTCAAGGGTACTAACACCTGGACTGTTGCATGCTGGAGGGGGATCCCTGGCAAAACTCCCATGGAAAATTACATAGTTGATGCAGAGTCTGCTTTTAAGCCATAATGGGTCTAAATCAACTAACATTCCCAAAGTGGCTGTCTCAAAAAATCCTGGACAGAAGATAGATTGATAGATAGGATAGATAGATATACATAGATTGATAGTTAGATATAATCGATAGAAGAGAAATAGATTTGTTAGATATATAATTACCCTAATAAATTCTAATAATCAAACATGCGTTCTTGGACCCAACTAGCTTGTGTTAATTAATACTTTTCTTAGCACTTTAATCCCTGTTCCCCCCCCCCCTATCGGGGGAGTTCTATATGGCCTGTCAGATTACCCTGAAAAATTATAATAATAAGACATGTGGTCTGCTACCTATTTTAACGAGGTTGTGTTTTAAGTACAACCATTCTTAGCACTTTAATCTCTGTAACTCCCCCTATTTGGTGAGGTCTATACGGCCTGGATGATTACCCATACAAAATATAATAATAAGACATCTGCTCTTGGTCTGCGGCCCTTGGTAACTATGTTGTGTTAATTAGTAATGTCCTTCGCATTTTAATAGCTGTTACTCATACTCACCCTATCGGTGGAGGTCTATATGGCCTGCATGATTCCCCTTACAAAATATAACAACCAAACATATGCTCTGGGACCCATGGTAAGTAGGTTTTGTTAAGTAGTACTGTTCTTTGCATTGTAATACCTGTTACAACACCAAATGGTGGCAGGTCTATCTGGCCTTCATGATTAGCTGCACCCAAACCCAAAAAAAAGCCGAGTGGTCTTAGACTAACACCCATGGCTAACTCGGTTGTTTCAATTAGTACTATTCTTAGCACTTTCATCCCTGTTACGGGCGGTCTACATGGCCATCATGATTAGCCGAACAAAATACTACAATCCAACCTTTGCTCAGTCTTCATAGGCCCTTCATTGTCTGTATTTTGAATGTACAGTTCTTATTATTTTTATAGCTGATACAACACCGAATGGTGTCAGCTCTATATGGCCTGCATGAATAACCGCACCCAAAGCCAAAAAAAAGCCAAGCGGTTTTGCACTAACACCCATGGCTAACTCTGTTGTTTCAAGTTCTACTATTCTTAGCTCTTTCATCTCATCCCTGTTACTTCCAGGACTCTCGGTGGTGGTGGTCTACATGGCCATCATGATTAGCCTAACCAAATACTACAATCCAACCTGGGCTCAGTCTTCCTAAGGCCCTTCATTGGCTGTATTTTGGTAGTACTGTTCTTATTAGTTTAATAGCTGATACAACACCGAATGGTGGCAGCTCTGTATGGCCTGCATGAATAGCCGCACCCAAAGCCAAAAAAAAGCCAAGCGCTTTTGCACTAACACCCATGGCTAACTCTGTTGTTTCAAGTTCTAATATTTTTACTTCTTTCATCTCATCCCTGTTACTTCCAGGACTCTCGGTGATGGTGGTCTACATGGCCATCATGATTAGCCTAACTAAATACTACAATCCAACCTTGGCTCAGTCTTCCTAAGGCCCTTCATTGGCTGTATTTTGGTAGTACTGTTCTTATTAGTTTAATAGCTGATACGACACCGAATGGTGGCAGCTCTATATGGCCTGCATGAATAGCCGCACCCAAAGCCAAAAAAAAGCCAAGCGCTTTTGCACTAACACCCATGGCTAACTCTGTTGTTTCAAATTCTAATATTTTTACTTCTTTCATCTCATCCCTGTTACTTCCAGGACTCTTGGTGGTGGTGGTCTACATGGCCATCATGATTAGCCTAACCAAATACTACAATCCAACCTTGGCTCAGTCTTCCTAAGGCCCTTCATTGGCTGTATTTTGGTAGTACTGTTCTTATTAGTTTAATAGCTGATACGACACCGAATGGTGGCAGCTCTATATGGCCTGCATGAATAGCCGCACCCAAAGCCAAAAAAAAGCCAAGCGCTTTTGCACTAACACCCATGGCTAACTCTGTTGTTTCAAGTTCTAATATTTTTACTTCTTTCATCTCATCCCTGTTACTTCCAGGACTCTCGGTGGTGGTGGTCTACATGGCCATCATGATTAGCTTAACCAAATACTACAATCCAACCTTGGCTCAGTCTTCCTAAGGCCCTTCATTGGCTATATTTTGGTAGTACTGTCATCCTTTTGAATAATAGATTACAGGAAAGGCATTGATTTTAGAATCCCAGAGATCATTTATATGACCCGTGAAATAAAAAAAAAACATTCATTAGATACCCGTTACACAATTATTTATCCTCAGGCCTTTTTAATACGAGGGTCCCGGAGCCTCAAACGAAACAACAGAATGAAAGAGGACATATGTCATCCTTTTGAATAATAGATTACAGGAAAGGCATTGATTTTAGAAACCCACAGATCATTATTTGCAACCGTGAAATTAGAAAAAAACATTGATTAGACACCCGTGACACTTATTTATGCTCAGGCCTTTTTAATACGAGGGTCCCGGAGCCTCAACCGAAACAACAGCATGAAAGAGGAGATATGTCATCCTTTTGAATAAAAGATTACAGTAAAGGCATTGATTTTAGAAACCCACAGATCATTATTTGCAACCGTGAAATTAGAAAAAACATTGATTAGACACCCGTGACACTTATTTATGCTCAGGCCTTTTTAATACGAGGGTCCCGGAGCCTCAACCGAAACAACAGCATGAAAGAGGAGATATGCCATCCTTTTGAATAAAAGATTACAGTAAAGGCATTGATTTTAGAAACCCACAGATCATTTATATGACCCGTGTAATAGAAAAAAAACATTCATTAGACACTGGTTACACTTATTTATCCTCAGGCCTTGTTAATACAAGGGTCCCGGAGCCTCAACCAAAACAACAGCATGAAAGAGGACATATGTCATCCTTTTGAATTATAGATTACAGGAAAGGCATTGATTTTAGAAACACTGAGATAATTACTTGCAACCGGGAAATAAAAAAAAACATTGAACAGACACCCAGTACACTTTATTATCCATAGGCCTTTTCAGCAGAGGCTCCAGGACCCTCAACAAAAACAAAAGCAGGGAGCTGGGCATAGGAGTACAATGGAGTGTGACAATAATAATCTGAAGGTGAAGATTGCATAGTTGTGGCATTTTAATTTTGTTATCGTGGGAACTTAGTACTTGCAATGACCTTGCTCTGGTGAATCCATATCGCAAATGTGTTATTTAAGGCACTGTTTGTCTATTTTTTTGAACATCAGCATTTGGTAAATGAAGCTCAACTTAAGGCTGGTGAGAACCGACCTTTCTTCTGGCTGTTTGCAAATGTTGTGGCTCTGGACAAACATGTGAATAAGGGGCCATCAGCCATATTCTGCACGCAACCCCTTTGATGATTGACGATAAACATGTGTCACCTGCAAGCAGAGCTTGTTACTTCTGTCTAAATTATCTTCCTGGTATGGACAGGCCACTGTTTCCCACAGCAAGTACGAATTTTGAAATACAAGATTGTCTTGAGTATGGTAGGAAACCAAAGTTTATTTAATTCTGTACTATCTATCACCACAAAAACTGAACTTCTTGAAGCAATGAAAATGCCAGCAATTTTATGTGCTTATGGTTGACAAGGACGTCTTGTCCTGTGGTGCACAGAGATGGAGACGATTTTTGCCCTCCCTGTACACTACCCAGATGTCTCAAACATCACCAGAAACACAATACAGCCACTCTTGTGAAGTTCCTGGAGTGTTCCGGTAGCCATCTCTTTGCGCTCCTAAAGGAATACTTTATCAGTGTTTTTGTATACATCCGACAACAGCTTCGGAGACTGTGGTGATGCACATGTTATTTACTGTTGTTCCAGCTGTGGCAATATCAATTGGCATGAAAAAGTTAAGATTTGTGGGTGGCGGAGCCTATAGCTGTTGCGGTAGGACGTGTGTTTGAGGAGCTCCAGGTCTTACAAGTTACTTTGGAGTTAGTTTTCAACCTTAATTTAATTTTCTTTTTGGGATTCATAGTCACACTTTCTGGGGCTATCCAAGAGGAGCCTGGTAAAAGCAGTAGTAGTCACCCCTTATATCAACGGGTACGGAGACCTGTTTTTTGCCTTTCCAATATTGCGCCAGTCCACAAACTAATCCTGAATGAAAAAAAAAACTTACAATTTGGACTAGTGACGCACATTTTATGCACGCTGTGGCAATTGCAATTTGCAATAAAAATAATCTGCTAACAACAACCACTACTTGCGACCACACCTGACTCCTGAAGTCATGCTTCAGTTATTAAGTCGTTAAATAATTTTTTTTTTTTTTTTATGCTCAGCAGAGGCTCCAGGACCCTCGACAAAACCAGCAGCAGGAAAGAGGACATATGGCATCCTTTTGAAAAAATGATTATAGGAAAGGCATTGATTTCAGAAACACAGAGATCATTAGTTGCAACGGGTAAATAGAAAAAAACATTGATTAGACACCCAGTACACTTATTTTTCATTAGGCCTTTTTAATAAGATTAAGAGGCTCCCGGAGCCTCAACAGAAACAACAGCATTAAAAAGTACATATGGCATCCTTGTGAATAATAGATTACAGGAAAGGCATTGATTTTAGAAACCCGTGGATAATTTTTTGCAACCGTGAAATCTAAAAAAACATAGATTAGACACCCAGTACACTTCTTTATCCTTAGGCCTTTCAAGCAGAGGCTCCAGGACCCTCAACAAAACCAGCAGCAGGAAAGAGGACATATGGCATACTTTTGTAAATTAGATTACAGGAAAGGCATTGATTTTAGAAACACAGAGATCATTTATATGACCAGTGAAATAGAAAAAAAAATGATTGGACACCCAGTACACTTCTTTATCCTTAGTCCTTTTTAATACGAGGGTCCCGGAGCCTCAACAGAAACAACAGCATGAAAGAGGACATATGTCATCCTTTTGAATAATAGATTACAGGAAAGGCATTGATTTTAGAATCCCACAGATCATTTATATGACCCGTGAAATAGAAAAACACATTGATTAGACACCCAGTACACTTATTTATCCATAGTCATTTTTAGCAGAGGCTCCAGGACCCTCAAAAAAAACAAGAGCAGGGAGGTGGGCATAGGAGTACAATGGAGTGTGACAATAATAATGTGAAGGGGAAGATTGCATAGTTGTGTCATTTTAATTTTGTTATTGTGAGAAATACTTGCAATGACCTTGCTCTGGTGAATCCATATTGCAAATGTGTTTTTTAAGGCACTGTTTGTCTATTTTTTGAATATCAGCATTTGGTAATTGAAGCTCAACTTAAGGCTGGTGAGAACCGACCTCTCTTCTGGCTGTTTGCAAATGTTGTTGCTCTGGACAAACATGTGAATATGGGGCCATCAGCCATATTCTGCACGCAACCCCTTTGATGATTGACGATAAACATGTGTCACCTACAATCAGAGCCCGTTACTTCTGTCTAAATCATCTTCCTGCTATGGACAGGCCACTGTTTCCCACAGCAAGTCCGAAGCTTGAACTACAAGATTGTCTGGTAGGTATGGTAGGAAACCAAAGTTTATTTAATTCTGTACTATCACCACAAAAACTGAACTTCTTGAAGCAACGAAAATGCCAGCAATTTCATGTGCTTATGGATGACAAGGACATCCTGTCCTGTGGTGCACAGAGATGGAGACGATTTTTGCCCTCCCTGTACACTACCCAGATGTCTACAACATCACCAGAAACACAAGACAGCCACTCTTGTGAAGTTCCTGGAGTGTTCCGGTAGCCATCTCTTTGCGCCCCAAAAGGAATTCTTTATTGCTGTTTTTGTATACATCCGACAATAGCTTCGGAGACTGTGGTGACGCACATGTTAGTTACTGTTGTTCCAGCTGTGGCAATATCAATTGGCATTAAAAAGGTAAGATTTGGGTGGGCGGAGCCTATACCTGTTGCGGTAGGACGTGTGTTTGAGGAGCTCCAGGTCTTACAAGTTACTTAGGAGTAATTTTTCAACCTTAATTTAATTTTCTTTTTGGGATTCATACTCACACTTTCTGGGGCTATCCAAGAGGAGCCTGGTAAAAGCACTAGTAGTCACCCCTTATATCAACGGGTACAGAGACCTGTTTTTTGCCTTTCCAATATTGCGCCGTTCCCCAAACTAATCCTGAATGAAAAAAAAATATTTAAATTTGGACTAGTGACGCACATTTTATGCACGCTGTGGCAATTGCAATTTGCAATAGAAATAATCTGCTAACAACAACCACTACCTACGACCACACCTGACTCCTGAAGTCATGCTTTAGTTATTAAGTCAAGTTAAATTAATTTTTTTTTTTCTTTATGCTCAGCAGAGGCTCCAGGACCCTCGACAAAACCAGCAGCAGGAAAGAAGACATATGGCATCCTTTTGAAAAAATGATTATAGGAAAGGCATTGATTTCAGAAACACAGAGATCATTAGTTGCAACCGGTAAATAGAAAAAAACATTGATTAGACACCCAGTACACTTATTTTTCATTAGGCCTTTTTAATAAGAGGCTCCCGGAGCCTCAACCGAAACAACAGCATCAAAAAGTACATATGGTATCCTTGTGAATAATAGATTACTGGAAAGGCATTGATTTTAGAAACCCGTGGATAATTTTTTGCAAACGTGAAATCTAAAAAAACATAGATTATACACCCAGTACACTTCTTTATCCTTAGGCCTTTTTAGAAGAGTCTCCCGTAGCCTCAACAGAAACAACAGCATGAAAGAGGACATATGGCATCCTTGTGACTACAGGAAAGGCATTGATTTTAGAAACCCAGAGATAATTTGTTGCAACCGGGAAATCTAAAAAAAAATGGATTAGACACCCAGGACACTTATTTATCCTTAGGCCTTAGTAGCAGAGGCTCCAGGACCCTCAACAAAACCAGCAGCAGTAAAGAGGACATATGGCATCCTTTAGAAAAATAGATTTCTGGAAAGGCACTGATTTTAGAAACACAGAGATCATTAGTTGCAACCGTGCAATCTCAAAAAACTTGGATTATACACCAAGTACACTTATTTATCCTTAGGCCTTTTTCGCAGAGGCTCCAGGACCCTCCACAAAACCAGCAGCATGAAAGAGGACATATGGCATCCTTTAGAAATTTATATTACAGGAAAGGCATTGATTTTACAAACACAGAGATCATTAGTTGCAACCGTGAAATCTAAAAAAACATAGATTATACACCCAGTACACTTCTTTATCCTTAGGCCTTTTTAGAAGAGTCTCCCGTAGCCTCAACAGAAACAACAGCATGAAAGAGGACATATGGCATCCTTTTGACTAATAGATTACAGGAAAGGCATTGATTTTAGAAACCCAGAGATAATTTGTTGCAACCAGGAAATCTAAAAAAAAATGGATTAGACAACCAGGGCACTTATTTATCCTTAGGCCTTAGTAGCAGAGGCTCCAGGACCCTCAACAAAACCAGCAGCAGTAAAGAGGACACATGGCATCCTTTAGAAAAATAGATTTCTGGAAAGGCATTGATTTTAGAAACACAGAGATCATTAGTTGCAACCGTGAAATCTAAAAAAAACATAGATTATACACCCAGTACACTTCTTTATCCTTAGGCCTTTTTATAAGAGTGTCCCGGAGCCTCAACAGAAAGAACAGCATGAAAGAGGACATATGGCATCCTTTTGAAAAATAGATTACAGGAAAGGCATTGATTTTAGAAAGACAGAAAAAATTTGTTACAAACAGGAAATCTAAAAAAACATTGAATAGACACCCAGTACACTTCTTTATCCTTCGGACTTTTTAGCAGAGGCTCCAGGACACTCAACAAAACCAGCAGTAGGAAAGAGGACATATGGCATCCTTTGTGAAAAAAAGATTATAGGAAAGGCATTGATTTTAGAAACCCGGGGATAATTTGTTGCAACCGTGAATTGGAATAAAAAAAAATGATTGGATGGACACCCAGTACAATTCTTTCTCCCTAGGCCTTTTTATAAGAGGGTCCAGGACCCTCAAACAAAACACCAGCAGGAAAGGGGACATATGGCATACTTTTGAACAATAGAGTAAGAGTACAGGAAAGGCATTGATTTTAGAAACCCATAGATAATTTTTTGCAAATGTAAATTTGAATTAAAAAAATGATTTGATGGACACCCAGTACACCTCTTTCTCCTTAGAAATGAAGCTTGGTCCTGGAAATGACAAAAGAGGGAAGAGGCGCTCTGGTGCAGATAAACCCAATAATGAGTGAGATTTCCAATAAAAGAGAAGTACTTCTCTTTTATTGGAAATCTCACTCATTATTGGGTTTATCTGCACCAGAGCGCCTCTTCCCTCTTTTGTCATTTCCAGGACCAAGCTTCATTTCTACGTATATTTTGGAGAGAGCTGCTGATTCCTGGGGCTATCTACACTATTTAATTTCTCAAGAAATTGTGGGACTTTTCAGTATACTGAATATACATGGACATTTCTTTTTCTGTATATCAATACCGAGGAATTCAATAAGTATTTATTATATTTCATTTGTTGATCATTTTTATATATATATATATATAATTTTAGTGTTGTATTATTGTTTATTATATATTCTTTACAGAAAATAATAGAAAATATCATAATTATAACTTTCACCTTAGGAATAGCATTGAATAGGCGCACCTCTCTTTTTTCCTAAAACACACTTTTGCTAGTGTTGTTTTTTCTATATTTTCTTTCTCCTTAGGCCTTTTTATAAGAGGTTCCTGGACCCTCAAAAAAAACACCAGCAGGAAAGAGGACATATGGCATACTTTTGAAAATTAGATTACAGGAAAGGCATTGATTTTAGAAACACAGAGATCAGTTATATGACCCGGGAAATAGAAAAAAAAACATTGATTGGACACCCAGTACACTTCTTTATCCTTAGTCCTTTTTATAAGAGTGTCCCGGAGCCTCAACAGAAAGAACAGCATGAAAGAGGACATATGGCATCCTTTTGAAAAATAGATTACAGGAAAGGCATTGATTTTTGAAAGACAGAAAAAATTTATTACAACCGGGAAATCTAAAAAAAACATTGAATAGACACCCATTACACTTCTTTATCCTTAGGCCTTTTTAGCAGAGGCTCCAGGACACTCAACAAAACCAGCAGTAGGAAAGAGGACATATGGCATCCTTTGTGAAAAAAAGATTATAGGAAAGGCATTGATTTTAGAAACCCGGGGATAATTTGTTGGAACCGTGAATTTTAATTAAAAAAAATGATTGGATGGACACCCAGTACAATTCTTTCTCCTTAGGCCTTTTTATAAGAGGGTCCAGGACCCTCAAACAAAACACCAGCAGGAAAGAGGACATATGGCATACTTTTGAACAATAGAGTACAGGAAAAGGCATTGATTTTAGAAACCCATAGAAAAAATTTTTTAAATGGAAATTTGAATAAAAAAAATGATTTGATGGACACCCAGTACACCTCTTTCTCCTTAGGCATTTTTATAAGAGGGTCCTGGACCCTCAAAAAAAAACACCAGCAGGAAAGAGGAAATATGGCATACTTTGGAACAATAGAGTACAGGAAAGGCATTTATTTTAGAAACCCATAGATAATTTTTTGCAAATGGAAATTTGAATAAAAAAAATGATTCGATGGACACCCAGTACACTTCTTTCTCCTTAGGCCTTTTAAAAGAGGGTCCTGGACCATCAAAAAAAAAAAACAGCGGGAAAGAGGACGTATGGCATCCTTTTGAACAATAGAGTACAGGTACAGCATTGATTTTACAAACCCAGAGATCATTTTGGTCAATTGTTAAATAGAAAAATAAAAATGAGTGGCCAACCAGTACACCTCTTTCTCCTTAGGCCTTTTTATAAGAGGGTCCTGGACCCTCAAAAAAAACACCAGCAGGAAAGAGGACGTATGGCATCCTTTTGAACAATAGAGTACAGGTACAGCATTGATTTTACAAACCCAGAGATCATTTTGGTCAATTGTTAAATAGAAAAATAAAAATGAGTGGCCAACCAGTACACCTCTTTCTCCTTAGGCCTTTTTATAAGAGGGTCCTGGACCCTCAAAAAAAACACCAGCAGGAAAGAGGACGTATGGCATCCTTTTCAACAATAGAGTACAGGTACGGCATTGATTTGACAAACCCAGAGATCATTTTGGTCAATTGTTAAATAGAAAAATAAAAATGAGTGGCCAACCAGTACACCTCTTTCTCCTTAGGCCTTTTTATAAGAGAGTCCTGGACACTCAAAAAAAACACCAGCAGGAAAGAGGACGTATGGCATCCTTTTCAACAATAGAGTACAGGTACGGCATTGATTTTACAAAACCAGAGATAATTTTGGTCAAATGTGAAATAGAAAAGAAAAATGAGTGGACACCCAGTACACCTCTTTCACCTTAGGCCTTTTTATAATAGTGTCCAGGACCCTCAAACTAAATACCAGCAGGAAAGAGAACATATGGCATACTTTGGAACAATAGAGTACTGGTACAGCATTGATTTGTGAAACCCACAGATATTTGTTTGTAAAAGTGAAATAGCCCCAAAAACCATGCTTGGACTCCCACTCCAGGTCGTTCTCCTTCAGCTTTTTTATAAGAGGGTCCAGCACCCTCAACAGAAACAACTGCAGGAAACACCACCACATATGCCATCCTTTTGAACAAGCGAGTACAGGTATGGCATCCATTTTAGAAACCCAAAGATAATTGAGAGGAACCAGGATGGGGCACCCATTACTACAGGTCGTTCTCCTTCAGCCTTTTTATATCATGGGCCGCGACCCGCAACAGGCACAACAGCATGAAACACAACATATGCCACCCTTTTGCACAATAGAGTACAGGTATGGCATAGATGGAACACAGAGATAATTTAGAGCAACCAAGAGACGGATAAAGATGCTTGGTCGGTCCTACTCTTTCAAATTTGTTGCATTTTGCGTTCAATTGAATGGTCCACCGGATATGAGTGGTGAGTTAAGTTGTACAATTCGTAACAGTTTAATCACTAGTGTTATGTGCCTTATTTTTTTTATTTGAGTTTTGTACCCACAGAGATGCAGCAGAGGCCAGAATAATTAGGAATGTACAAATGACTGAAAAATTGGGGTATTGTTGTAGCAACTGCTGTAGCAGCGGCCAGAAAAATCGATGTTTGTAAAACATTTATAAAGTGCCCTAAAAGCTTGTGGCTTGAACACTAGTTGTTGGCGGATAAGTCAAGCAAGTCCTCCGTCTTTATAACCAAAAAAAAAAAAAAAAGGCCAGTCTGTGTACCAGTTGTAGCCCAAGCCAGCTCATATCATCATCAATAGTTTTTTATTCAAATGTATCGCCCAATGTCAGTCCCTTCGGGATCCAGCCCTCATTCATTTTTATAAAAGTAAGATAGTCAAGGCTTTTTTGACCTAGGCGACTTCTCTTCTCAGTGACAAAACCTCCTGCTGCACTAAAAGTCCTTTCGGACAGGACACTTGAAGCGGGGCAGGCCAGAAGTTCCATTGCAAATTGGGATAGCTCAGGCCACAAGTCCATCCTGCACACCCAGTAGTCAAGGGGTCCATCGCTCCTGAGAGTGTCGAGATCCGCAGTTAAAGCTAGGTAGTCTGCTACCTGTCGGTTGAGTCTTTCTCTAAGGCTGGATCCCGAAAGGCTCTGATGGTGCATGGGAGTTAAAAAGGTACGCATGTCCTCCATCAACAAGATGTCAGGAAAGTGCCCGGTCCTTGCCGCCGTGGTCGTGGGAGGAGGAGGATTAATTTAATCTCTTCCCCTGTTACATTCCCGTGGTGCTGTGACATCACCCTTATATGCTGTGTAAAGCATAGTTTTTAATTTATTATGAAAATGCTCCATCCTTTCCGACTTGGGGGAATTTGGTAACATTTCAGGCACTTTATGCTTATACCGGGGGTCGAGGAGCGTGGACACCCAGTACAGGTCGTTCTCCTTCAGCTTTTTTATACGAGGGTCCCTCAACAGGCACGACAGCATGAAAGAACCCATTTGAACAAGGTTGGATGCTGAGCTAATCATGTCACGTTCCTCCTCCTCACTGATCTCACTGATGGTATCTTCTTCCCCCCAGCCATGTACAACACCACGGGTACCAGAGAGGTGACAACAACGAGCACCCTGGGATGACTGTTGTGCTCGGTCTTCCTCCTCCTCATCCTCCCCAAAGCCACATTCCTCCTCTGACTCCTCTTCCTCACAATCCTCTTCCTGCGTTGACGCAGGTCCAGCAAGCAATGCTGATTAGGCTGTTTGCGGGGGTGATGGACACCACAACTCTCCCGCTTCCTCTTCACGCTCATCTATTGCCTGATCCAGCACTCTTCGCAGGGCACGCTCCAGGAAGAAAACAAATGGTATGATGTCGCTGATGGTGCCTTCGGTGCGACTGACAAGGTTTGTCACCTCCTCAAAAGGACGCATGAGCCTACAGGCATTGCGCATGAGGGTCCAGTAATTTGGAAGAAATATCCCCAGCTCCCCAGAGGCTGTCCTAGCACCCCGGTCATACAAATACTCATTAACAGCTTTTTCTTTTTGGAGCAGGCGGTCAAACATTAGGAGTGTTGAATTTCACCGTGTCGGGCTGTCGCAAATCAAGCGCCTCACTGGCAGGTTGTTTCGACGCTGGATATCAGACAAGTGCGCCATGGCCGTGGAGGAACACCTGAAATGGCCACACACCTTCCTGGTCTGCTTCAGGACGTCCTGTAAGCCTGGGTACTTATGGACAAATCGTTGTACAATTAGATTACACACATGTGCCATGCACGGCACATGTGTCAACTTGCCCAATTTCAATGCCGCCACCAAATTACTTCCATTGTCAGAAACAACCTTGCCAATCTCCAGTTGGTGCGGAGTCAGCCACTGATCCACCTGTGCGTTCAGGGCGGTCAGGAGTGCTGGTATGGTGTGACTCTCCGCTTTCAGGCAAGTCAACCCCAAGACGGCGTGACACTGCCGTACCCGGGATGTATCATAGTACCTGGGGAGCTGCCATAGATGTGGAGCAAGACACAGAAGTTGAAGAGGACTCAGCCGAGGAAGAGGTTATGGAAGAGGATGGAGTAGGAGGAGTAGAGGAGGTAGCAGCAGGCCTGCCTGCAAGTTGTGGCGGTGTCACCAACTCTTCTGCAGAGCCACGCATTCCATGCTTGTCAGAAGTCAGCAGGTTTACCCAATGCGCAGTGTAGGTGATATACCTGCCCTGACCATGCTTTGCAGACCAGCTATCCGTGGTCATATGGACCCTTGCCCCAACGCTGTGTGCCAGACATGCCATAACTTCCTTTCTCACAACAGAGTACAGGTTTGGGATTGCCTTTTGTGAAAAGAAATTTCTGCCAGGTACCTTCCACTGCAGTGTCCCAATAGATACAATTTTTTTGAAAGCATCAGACTCCACCAGCTTGTATGGTAAAAGCTGGCGGGCTAAGAGTTCAGACAAGCCAGCTGTCAGATGCCGGGCAAGGGGGTGACTTTGAGAAATTGGCTTCTTACGCTCAAACATGTCCTTGACAGACACCTGACTGTGGGCAGATGACCAGGAACTGCTACGTAAGAGAGACTGAGTGGAGGATGGTTGAGAGGGGGCAAGGAGGACAGCAGTGGTTGACGTGGCTGAAGATGCTGGAGCAGGAGGAGGAGGGCGGATTTCACTTTGTGTGCTGCTTCTACTCATGTGTTCTTCCCATCGGCCTTTGTGATGGGAGACCATCTGCCTTCGCAAAGCAGTTGTACCTAGGTGGCTGTTGGACTTCCCACAACTCAGTTTCTTTTGGCACAGGTTGCAAATGGCATCGCTGTTGTCAGAGGCAGACACACAAAAAAAAATTCACACTGCTGAGCTCTGCGATGACGGCATTCTGGTGGTGGCAACAGCATGCGTTGATGGGCGTCGGCGGGCTGTCTGGCTGACCCCTGGTGACGATGCATGCTGTCTGACTGTGCCACTAGCTCCTTGAGACGACCTCCCCGTGCTTCCAAATCGTCTCCTCCTCCTCTCTGTCTCCCCATCTGAACTTTCCCCCTCTTCTTCTTCTCTTCTAGCAGGCACCCACGTGACATCCAACGACACATCATCATCAACCGCTTCACTTGTATCTGAAACATCAAGAAAGGAAGCAGCAGCGGGTACAACATCATCATCAGCATCATCATCACACCATACCTCCATGTCGGTAATGCTGCCTGACTGAGACTGATCACTATTATCTACATCCTCTGTCAATGATGGTTGCGCATCACTCATTTCTTCCAAATGATGTGTCAATAACTCCTGTGACAGATCAAGTGAAGCGGCTGTGGTGCTAGTGTTGGTGGTGGTGACAGGTGGCGGAGTGGCACTGGTCACTTGAGACCTGCCCAAAGCACAGCTGGACTTAGATGGTGCGTCAAGGTTAGGAGGACTAGCAGCGGAAGCTGAAGAAGATTGGGTTTCCTGTGTTAGCCATTCAACTAGGTCCTCCTCAGAAGTTTTTGCGTCCCCCCTGGCACCCGGCGTCTGAACAATGTGCATATTTGTAGGATCTAAAGGAATCACAGCACCACGACCACGGAACCTGCGGGGTTGCCTGCCTCTGCCTGTCATTTTTTTTTTAAATGGACACTAACAATACTATTACACCAATTGAGTGGTGGCACTGTGAAAGTGGGCACAGTATACGCTGTGAGACTGACAACAACAAAAAAGACAGATGTTTTAAAAATCACAAATTGTTAATTTTTTAAAATATTACAACTTACAAGTACTGTGGCAACAAATATGATTGTTTGGCACTATTTGGCAAATGGGCCTGTCTGGCACACACACTGGGAGAAAGGAAACTGCAATTCAATGGCACTAGGAGACTGAAGAATCACAGTCAAAACAGTTATGATTAACAAAAATTCCAATCCTGTTACAATAAATATGAGTGGTGGCACTAATTGGCTAGTTGGGACTGGCACACAGGCAGGCAGGCAGGAGGAAAATTCAATTCAAGGGCACTAGTAGACTGCAGATTGACAGTCAAAACAGTGTTGATTGACAAATTTTGCAATACTGTTAAAAGAAATATGATTGCTGGCACTAATTGGATAGAAGGGCCTGGCACACAGGCTGGCAGGCAGTAGAAAAGTGCAATTCAATGGCACAAGCAAAATGAGGATTAAGATCATCAATCAAGATTTTTTTAATTAGTAACTATACTGTGACAACAATTAGGATTGGTGTAAATAGTTGGCATGACGGCCTGGCACAAAAGGATGGCAGGCAGGAGGTAGATGCAATTCAAGGACACTAGGAGACTGATTAATGACAGTCAAAACAGTGATGATTGACAATTTTTGCAATACTGTTAAAAGAAATATGATTGCTGACAACAATTGGCTAGGTGGGCCTGGCTCACAGCAGGCTGCAAGGCAGGAGGAAAGTGCTATTCAATGGCACCAGCAAACTAAGGATTCAAATCACAGCAACTATTACCAAAAATTTTAATTTTTAATTATTAGAATACTGTCACAACAAATATGATTGGTGTAAATATTTTTTAAGTAGGCCTGGCACACAGGCTTGGAAGGCTGTAGAAAAGTGCTATTCTAGGGCACGAGCAAACTGAGGATTAAGATCATCAACAATAAAGATTTTTTTAATTGTAATTAGTAACTATACTGTGACAAAAAATTAGGATTGGTGTAAATAGTTGGCAAGACAGCCTGGCACAAAAGGATGGCAGGCAGGAGGTAGATGCAATTCAAGGACACTAGGAGACTGATTACTGACAGTCTAAACAGTGATGATTGACAATTTTTGCAATACTGTTAACAGAAATATGATTGCTGACAACAATTGGCTAGGTGGGCCTGGCTCACAGCAGGCTGCAAGGCAGGAGGAAAGTGCTATTCAATGGCACCAGCAAAATGAGGATTCAAATCACAGCAACTATTACCAAAAAATTTAATTTTTAATTATTAGAATACTGTCACAACAAATATGATTGGTGTAAATATTTTTTAAGTAGGCCTGGCACACAGGCTTGGGAGGCTGTAGAAAAGTGCTATGCTAGGGCACGATCAAACTGAGGATTAAGATCATCAACAATAAATATTTTTTTAATTGTAATTAGTAACTATACTGTGACAAAAAATTAGGATTGGTGTAAATAGTTGGCAAGACGGCCTGGCACAAAAGGATGGCAGGCAGGAGGTAGATGCAATTCAAGGACACTAGGAGACTGATTGCTGACAGTCTAAACAGTGATGATTGACAATTTTTGCAATACTGTTAACAGAAATATGATTGCTGACAACAATTGGCTAGGTGGGCCTGGCTCACAGCAGGCTGCAAGGCAGGAGGAAAGTGCTATTCAAAGGCACCAGCAAAATGAGGATTCAAATCACAGCAACTATTACCAAAAATTTTAATTTTTAATTATTAGAATACTGTCACAACAAATATGATTGGTGTAAATATTTTTAAAGTAGGCCTGGCACACAGGCTTGGAAGGCTGTAGAAAAGTGCTATTCTAGGGCACGAGCAAACTGAGGATTAAGATCATCAACAATAAAGATTTTTTTAATTGTAATTAGTAACTATACTGTGACCAAAAATTAGGATTGGTGTAAATAGTTGGCAAGACGGCCTGGCACAAAAGGATGGCAGGCAGGAGGTAGATGCAATTCAAGGACACTAGGAGACTGATTACTGACAGTCTAAACAGTGATGATTGACAATTTTTGCAATACTGTTAACAGAAATATGATTGCTGACAACAATTGGCTAGGTGGGCCTGGCTCACAGCAGGCTGCAAGGCAGGAGGAAAGTGCTATTCAATGGCACCAGCAAAATGAGGATTCAAATCACAGCAACTATTACCAAAAATTTTAATTTTTAATTATTAGAATACTGTCACAACAAATATGATTGGTGTAAATATTTTTTAAGTAGGCCTGGCACACAGGCTTGGGAGGCTGTAGAAAAGTGCTATTCTAGGGCACGATCAAACTGAGGATTAAGATCATCAACAATAAATATTTTTTTAATTGTAATTAGTAACTATACTGTGACAAAAAATTAGGATTGGTGTAAATAGTTGGCAAGACGGCCTGGCACAAAAGGATGGCAGGCAGGAGGTAGATGCAATTCAAGGACACTAGGAGACTGATTGCTGACAGTCTAAACAGTGATGATTGACAATTTTTGCAATACTGTTAACAGAAATATGATTGCTGACAACAATTGGCTAGGTGGGCCTGGCTCACAGCAGGCTGCAAGGCAGGAGGAAAGTGCTATTCAATGGCACCAGCAAAATAAGGATTCAAATCACAGCAACTATTACCAAAAATTTTAATTTTTAATTATTAGAATACTGTCACAACAAATATGATTGGTGTAAATATTTTTAAAGTAGGCCTGGCACACAGGCTTGGAAGGCTGTAGAAAAGTGCTATTCTAGGGCACGAGCAAACTGAGGATTAAGATCATCAACAATAAAGATTTTTTTAATTGTAATTAGTAACTATACTGTGACCAAAAATTAGGATTGGTGTAAATAGTTGGCAAGACGGCCTGGCACAAAAGGATGGCAGGCAGGAGGTAGATGCAATTCAAGGACACTAGGAGACTGATTACTGACAGTCTAAACAGTGATGATTGACAATTTTTGCAATACTGTTAACAGAAATATGATTGCTGACAACAATTGGCTAGGTGGGCCTGGCTCACAGCAGGCTGCAAGACAGGAGTAAAGTACTATTCAATGGCACCAGCAAACTGAGGATTCAAATCACAGCAACTATTACCAAAAAATTTAATTTTTAATTATTAGAATACTGTCACAACAAATATGATTGGTGTAAATATTTTTCAAGTAGGCCTGGCACACAGGCTTGGAAGGCTGTAGAAAAGTGCAATTCTAGGGCACGAGCAAACTGAGGATTAAGATCATCAACAATCAAGATTTTTTTAATTAGTAACTATACTGTGACAAAAATTAGGATTGGTGTAAATAGTTGGCAAGACGGCCTGGCACAAAAGGCTGGCAGGCAGGAGGTAGATGCAATTCAAGGGCACTAGGAGACTGATTACTGACAGTCTAAACAGTGATGATTGACAATTTTTGCAATACTGTTAACAGAAATATGATTGCTGACAACAATTGGCTAGGTGGGCCTGGCTCACAGCAGGCTGCAAGGCAGGAGGAAAGTGCTATTCAATGGCACCAGCAAACTGAGGATTCAAATCACAGCAACTATTACCAAAAATTTTAATTTTTAATTATTAGAATACTGTCACAACAAATATGATTGGTGTAAATATTTTTTAAGTAGGCCTGGCACACAGGCTTGGAAGGCTGTAGAAAAGTGCAATTCAAAGGCACGAGCAAACTGAGGATTAAGATCATCAACAATAAAGATTTTTTTAATTGTAATTAGTAACTATACTGTGACAAAAAATTAGGATTGGTGTAAATAGTTGGCAAGACGGCCTGGCACAAAAGGATGGCAGGCAGGAGGTAGATGCAATTCAAGGAAACTAGGAGACTGATTACTGACAGTCTAAACAGTGATGATTGACAATTTTTGCAATACTGTTAACAGAAATATGATTGCTGACAACAATTGGCTAGGTGGGCCTGGCTCACAGCAGGCTGCAAGGCAGGAGGAAAGTGCTATTCAATGGCACCAGCAAACTGAGGATTCAAATCACAGCAACTATTACCAAAAATTTTAATTTTTAATTATTAGAATACTGTCACAACAAATATGATTGGTGTAAATATTTTTTAAGTAGGCCTGGCACACAGGCTTGGAAGGCTGTAGAAAAGTGCAATTCAAAGGCACGAGCAAACTGAGGATTAAGATCATCAACAATCAAGATTTTTTTAATTTTAATTAGTAACTATACTGTGACAAAAAATTAGGATTGGTGTAAATAGTTGGAAACACGGCCTGGCACAAAAGGATGGCAGGCAGGAGGTAGATGCAATTCAAGGACACTAGGAGACTGATTACTGACAGCCTAAACAGTAATGATTGACAATTTTTGCAATACTGTTAACAGAAATATGATTGCTGACAACAATTGGCTAGGTGGGCCTGGCTCACAGCAGGCTGCAAGGCAGGAGGAAAGTGCTATTCAATGGCACCAGCAAACTGAGGATTCAAATCACAGCAACTATTGCCAAAAATTGTAATTTTTAATTATTAGAATACTGTCACAACAAATATGATTGGTGTAAATATTTTTTAACCCCTTAAGAACCAGCGACGTACCCTGTATGTCGCTGGCCTTTTTTTGGGACTTGATTGCTTTATAGCACGGTCTTGCCACCAGCGCTAAGACTGCTCTATTCCACAAAGCCTTCTGGAGGGAGGGTATTAATAGCGTGTTCTTGCTAGACTTGTGCTATTATGTCCTGAAAAAACCCTTAACGACCAGTGACATACACGGTGCATTGTGGTCATTAAGGGGTTAAGTAGGCCTGGCACACAGGCTTGGAAGGCTGTAGAAAAGTGCAATTCAAAGGCACGAGCAAACTGAGGATTAAAATCAACACTAAAAATTTTTTTTATTTAAATTAATAACTATACTGTCTGACTGTGACAACAATTATGATTGGTGTAAATAGTTGGCTAGACGGCCTGGCACAAAAGGCTGGCAGTGGCAGGCAGGAGGTAAATGAAATTCAATGGCACTAGGAGACTGAATATTTGCAGTCCAAAAAATTATGATTTTTTTTTTATTACTGTTACAAGAATTGTGATTGGTGCCACTAATTGGCTACTTGGGCCTGGCAGACAGGCTGGCAGATACGAGTCGTGGAAGGTAGGTAGGGCAGCAATTTAACACAGTATGCTGTGTAAGTGACAAAAACACAGGACTGATAGAAAATTAAGTTACATTACACTAGCAAAATATTTTAAATTTTAGATTTTAATATTAAAATTATGTTAAGAAGTGCAATGCACATATGACTCTATGAGTGGTCGCACTGGCTGGCTGCTACGTAGGGCAGCAATTATAACAACAGTATGCTGTGTAAGTCAGATAGACAGTTAGACACAGGCCTGATAGAAAATACAATTAGATTACACTAGCATAATAATTTAAAGACTTATTTTTTTGGAAATTTTAAGAAAAAGGTTAAGCACATACATATGAGTCATGGCTGATAGCCTTGGAAGGGCAGCTATTAAAAACAGTAGGCTCTGTATGTCGGATACACACACGCCTGATAGAAAATACTATTAGATTACACTAAAAAATTATTGAAATTATTTTTTTTGGGGGGGGGATTAAAAAAAGGTTAAACACATATGAGTTGTGGCTCATAGACTAGGGAGGGCAGCAAGTAAACACAGTAGGCTCTCTATGTCAGCAAAACACACAGGCAGGATAGAAAATTATATTAGATTACACTAGCAAACAAATTTAAACTTTTTTTTTTTATATATTAAAATTAAGGTGAAGGAGAATAGATATGAGTGCTGGGTGGCTGCCTGGCACAGACCAATTAACCAAAAGACTGAAAAAAAAGAGGTATATTAATGCTGAGTGAGCCTGACAGACACAGGCATGATAGTAAATGTAATTAGATTACACTAGCAAAATATTTTTTTTATTTTTTTTTTATTTAAAATAATGTTATAAACGGATATTAACACTGGTGGCTGCTGGCTGGCACAGAGCAATGAACCAGAGTATATGCTGTGTGACACTGGCCTGATAGAAAATGAAAAAAAAATTACACTAGAAAAAGAATTATATTTTTGGGTTAGTTAAATTTAAACTAATGTTGTTAGGGAGATATCAGTGGTGGCAGTAGTCACAGCATATGCTGTGAGCCTTAAACACACAGCTGAAAGCCAGGCAAATGCTAATAAAAAAAAAAACGGGAAAAAAAACGGCATGAAATATAGCCCTAAAAAGGGCTTTTTGGGGTGCTGTGCTTGCAGCAGATATGAGTGGAGTCCTTCTGGACTGTAAATACACTAGCCTAGCTATGTTTTTCCTATTAATGTCAGGAGCAAAAACACAACATGTCCTCTTATTAAAAAAGCAAGGTCGTTATGAGTCTAAAATGGCGGATTCCGAGTAGCTGGGAGTGTCTGTGAGGGAGTGTCTGATGTTGATTGGCTCTAATGTGTCAGGCGGCTGTGACATAAAGGGTCAAAGTTTCCACAATGATGACACATAGGGGCGGATCGAACATCGCCATGTGTTCGCCCACAAACGCGAACGCGAACAAGCTATGTTCGCTGTGAACCGTTCGCGGGCGAACAGTTCGGGACATCACTATTAGTAATATTACCGTTTTTTTATTTTATTTACTACCACACAAGAAAAAAGTAATTCAGGTTTTATTGCAATAGTAGGAGAAAAATAGTAATATTTTTTATCTAGAAATTATTTTATGGGGATTTTTGAAAAATATATGTAAATACTTATGTTTCTTACATTAAAAGAGCACAAAAATCAAATGTTTTCTGTGATGGATATAATGATTAAAAAGTCTTAAAAAAATGTTTTCTTACTATCTTTAAAAAGTAAGGGCTTTTAAAATTCATATCAATCTAATCAGAAACTGGAATATTCATCATCTTCCTAAATGGCCATAATTGTCAAAAAATGGCATGCTCTAATTCTGCAAAGGGGTTAAACACACAGTAGAAGTACCAACTGGGACCTGCAGTGAACTGCTGGTTCCTATCAGCAGTGCTAGTCCCACATTTGTGTGTATACATATATGTTCATATTTGTGTAAATACATGTTTATTTATGTATTTATATTTGTATATATGTATATACATACATATATACACATGTATACACACATATATCTACTCAAATACCTTAACACTAGAAAAAAATTTTTTTATTTAATTTTAATAATTTAATTATAATGTGTTTTATTTTGTATGTTAACAAGTAAAAGAGAAAGCGCCAACCGGCGTGAAAAGCGTCAGATGACGTCACCGCTATCCCTGTCTGTCTACTTTCTGTGAGTGAGAGAGCTTCGTGCTCGGTTTCTGTTTGGACTTTTAAATATGTTTTGAATAAAACTGTTCTATTGAATTTTACCAAGTGCTGTGTGCATAGTGTCATAACTTAGCCTTCAACATACTGATATGGGACGTTACTTTACTAACATTTAACTACTTGACTGTGTGGAGTCTTTCCTCTTTTACTTGTTAATATACAGCGGACAGCCGGAGCAGGTTTTCTTCACATCGTGTGTTGGATCCCCGGATGTGCAGTCCGCTTCTAACGCTGTATGGACGACGGCGTCTAGGCTCCCCAGCTAAGTATTGTTGTTTTTGCCGTATTTCACCTTTAACACTTGTTCTTTTATTTTGTATGTACTGTAAAAACTTTACATTCCAATGTTCTTCACATAGTAGAACATGTTCTTAGTATTTTTACATCTATATTGCTATATATATATATATATATATATATATATATATATATTATCTGTATTTATATATACCATATAGATATATAGGTTTAATTGACCATATATTTAAATATATATATATATATATATATAAAACAATATTTTCTTATATGTGAAGAACATTGGAATGTAAAATATTAATAACTAGCTTCCGTTTAGCCCTATAGGTCTAACGCAATGTGGAATTAGCGTGCGAGCAATAAGTGTTAGGTTTTTTTTCTTAAAGCAAGCTCCATTAAAGTTTATGGGGAGAAGTTAACATGGTCGCAATATAAGAAGTCCTGAAGTTACCCTCACACGCAAACCATTTTTAACTTAAAATACGTATGCTTACCTGCTCGTGTTAATAGTTTCCAGCAGTATTTGTGTATGAGTAAAAGAGCTAAATAGCATGCCACTTGTAAGCTGGCCCACAGTTGGACAGGGTTAATAGTCTTCAAATTATATGCTCTAATGATTTAGAAAATATTATTTTCTGACTATTATGGCCCTTTAAGCTGTATTTAACAGAACATGAACTGTTTCTCAAAAAACAAAACCTGATACACTATGTTTTAAAAGCCAGGAAATTCACATTTATTCTAAATTTAAATTTATTTATTTTTATGTCTTACTAAATAAAAATATTTTTTTCTACAAGATATTCTTAAAGTATTCTTTATTCATTAACAAAAAAAAACTAACAACAAATGATTATTATTATTTTAATATCTTATATTAGTGGGACTTTTAACATTCAGTAATAATGCTAAAAAATATGGCACAAAAAAAACATATGACCACAGTTACAAACCCCCCCAATAAAACGCTGTCACAATAAATAAGCACTGATCTCTATATAATAATGATTCTAGTGTAATCATTATAGAACCATCCCTTACTACATTAATTCTATAGCTCCCAAAACTCCTAATGCAATGAAATCTTGCATTCCTTTTATTCCCTTCCAACACTAACACCATGTACTTCCTACAACAATAAACCCTATATGAGTCCCTTTCCACCACAATTCACAACTTACCATAGAACTACATTATCTATATTGCACCTACAACCCTGGTCGTGGTATCTTTGTGATGCCAATTTCAATTCCTTTGGTGTTTCTCTTTGTGAAGATTACGTTCATTTTTCTTTATAAGGATTTAGATTGATTGATATCTACTGACACATTTGCAAACAAAAATCAATAGGATTGTGTCCTTGCCTCTTGTGAGTTCTCCCTTAATCTACATAGACTAATGCTAGGTTTTGTTCCGTATCAAGCCTGTTATTTAATCAACTTCTCCTCCTTGGAGTCTCAATTTAGTTTTTTAAGTTTTTGCAGGTTTTTCCTTTGGAGTCTATGCATTTTTTGTTTATTTATCTACTTTCTTGGAAAGTGTTATTTCTTTGATTTTCTCTTCTGCTAGAAGAGTTTCTGAATTGTCTGTTCTCTCTTGCGAGTCTCTTTATCTGATTTCCATCAAGATAAGCTGTTTTGCCAGATATGTCTTACATTTTTTTTTTTTTTTTTGCATTAGGTTGTGAATTTTTAACAACATTAATGGAGAGATTATTGTTTCTTCTTTGTGTCCTATCCCTAGGAATACTCCTATGGGGTCTTTATATTCTTTGAATGTGGTATGAATTTTGCAATATAATGTTGAAAATACTTAGATTTCAGTAAGACTTCTAGTCTATTTGTTATTTTTTTCTGGTTGCAGAAAATCTCTGAAAGCTTCTGCTATTTCTTTGGCATCTTGGTCGGAGCTTTTAATTTTCAAAGCTTATTTGGAGGAGGAACAGTATTCCCCTCAGCGTATTACAGTTCATTCTACTAGATCAGTCGCTATATCTTGGGTTTTCAAGAATGGAGCTTCAGTTGATCAGATTTGCAAAGCAACAACTTGGTCTTCTTTGCATACATTTACTAAATGTTACCATTTTGTTGTATTTGCTTCTTCAGATGGTATAAAAGTTCTTCAGGCAGCTGTCTCAGTTTGATTCTTTTGCCTATGATTTGAGTTTTTTTAAATTTAAGAAAACTTAATTATTTGGATTAAATTTTTTCAGCGGAAATAGCTGGGGGGGGGGGTTATCCCTCTCTAGTGACTCTTTTGATTTCCACATCTTGGGTATTATATCCCATACGTCACTAGCTCATGGACTCTTGCAATTACATAAAAGAAAACATAATTTATGTAAGAAAACATAATTTATGTAAGAACTTACCTGATAAATTAATTTCTTTCATAGTGGCAAGAGTCCATGAGACCCACCAATTTTTTTGGTGGTTATGATTTTTTTTGTATAAAAGCATATTATTTTTACCAGTTCCTCTTTTTGTATGCTTTTTTACTCCTTTTTACACCTCACTACTTGGCTATACGTTAAAACTGAGGTGTGTGTGGTGGGAGGTGTATTTATAGGCATTTTGAGGTTTGGGAAACTTTGCCCCCTCCTGGTAGGAATGTTTATCCCATACGTCACTAGCTCATGGACTCTTGTCACTATGAAAGAAAGAAATTTATCAGGTAAGTTCTTTCATAAATAATGTTATAAAAAATATGAGATCAAATTTGTGTGCCATAAATTGAGTGCACCTACATGAGACAATTTTAAAAATATAATATAATAAGAAATACACAGAGCTAAAACATGTAAACATATATATTATGTTCTATTTGTTGTGAGTTTAATGCATGTTTGCAAGCACACAGATTTTTTTCATATATATATAATATTGATTGTACCTGATTAAAGTACAAAATAGTAAAAATAAATAGTAACATTAATGGCTTGATTACAAGTGGTTCGCTAATTTATTGCTCACCTGTAAACGAGCAAATTTGCACCATTCCAAGTGGCTGGTTATTGCCATCTATTTAATTTTCCAAAAGTGTAAAAAGAGTATTGTGGTTTTTTATAAAGAAAAAGTAGTAGCATTTTTCAAAAATAAAAAACAACTCCACAAAGCAGTTTTTAGTGGTTAAAAGTGGCAGGTGTGGGGTGTTAGAAAAAACCTGGCAATAAAAGGGTCTACGGGGAACTGTGTGTTCCCTATAAATCTATGTATATGCTTATATACATATATATTTATGTGTTAAAATGTTTTTATACACATATTAACACATAAATATATACTGTATGTATATAAGCATATATATAAATATTTAACATTAGCTGCCCATCGCTGCACGACTTACCCCCTGCTCTGGGTTCTCGTGCTGTGTCTTACGGGATGAGAACAAAGCTCCTATTGGAGCCTATGGAAGTGCAAAGCTTCCATGCAATGCGAATGCGAGGTCGCATTCACATAGCACCTAACTTTTAATACCAGCACACATTTCCATATGCTGGTATTACTAAGTGGAGCGCAAATATCGCTTTCGCAAAAGTGACATTTTGAGCTCCACTTGACCATTACTGTTTTAATGTATATACTGCATGTTAGACAATCAATGGGCAATGCAGAATTTTGTAGCTGCAGTTAATGTTAAATTTAATATTATTACTACATTTCATGCACAAGAAGTTGCAAACTTTAATAAATGTTTTATGCTTGTGTGTTTTGTTTTTACTTTTATTACAAATCAGGCTACAATCCCTTGATGTCAATAACACAACCAGAAGATACAGGACATCTTTAAAATAATGTGTGCAATCTGCAGGATGAAGTAAGTGATACCAAAACAATATATTAACCATTCTATACATTGTGGTTCTTCTTCCAATTCATTTGTCTAGTTAAAGGGACAGCAAATTCAAAAAATATTATTAGATTAGAGCACAGTTTATTACTTATATTACCACTTCTTAATATACATCAATTAAAAGGTTTGTATGCATCAATACATATAATTAAAGTGAGTATGTATTTACTTCCAAGCCCTTTGTGATACTCATTATTCATTTCATATCATGGAGGGCTACCTGAGTGCTCTTTCTCGTTAATGGGCATGAGAGTGTTAACATGCATATAATGCTGAAATAGACGTCATTGAATACTTCCTGGGCTTTAGACATTTAGCTTTGCAAGGCCGCACTCAGTGTGTGTTTAGATTCTGAGTCATGTATGTGACCATCACATCATAAAACAGTTATATGAAATCTGGTGATGATGCTCATGCATTGCAAACAATCTGGAGTGCGCATGCGATCAGGACCGAGCCAGCCTAGTCAAAATATGCAAATGGATCTTGAAACAAAGCACAGCGATTGGTGGTACTGAAATTAGGCAGCGATATGCCTTGCACCACAATTATCAATGTTGCTCATAACTGAACATTTAAAAGTAAATTTATATTCATAATTATGCATTTTTATTACAGACTCTTTATAACAATGTGATTGACTGATGATATAGTTTATATAATTGGTGTTTCAACATTGTATATGGAAACAAAGTATACTGGCCCTTTAATTATTGTATAAAACCATGATTTGTTGATAGGAAACTAATAATTACAGATTCTTTTTTCCTGCTTATCTGTGTCATGACACCAAAAAGCTTTTTAATTACAAATATGTATCAGCCAAGACTAAACATTTTTGAAAGAAATTACATCTTGTTTTTTTTTTTTTAATAACTTTTAAAATAACCAAACCCCAACTAATACTTGCTTTATTTTGAGGAGTCAATTCAGGCCTGCTTAGGGAGAAGACAATGCTAGCCACGATCATTATGTTAGTATAAAATGTATTATTTTGTAGTTGTTATCTACTTAAAGGGACAGTCAACACCAGATCTTTTGTTGTTTAAAAAGATAGATAATCCCTTTATTACCAATTTAGCATTTTTGCATAACCAACACAGTTATAATAATACCATTTTTAACTCTGTGATTACTTTGTATCTAAGCCAATGCAAACTCCCCCCCTTATTTCAGTTCTTTTGACAGACTTGCATTTTAGCCAATCAGTGCTGACTTCTAGGTAACTCAACATGCGTGAGCACAATATTATCTATATGACACACGTGAACAAACACCCTCTAGTGGTAAAAAAACTGTCAAAATAGATTTAGATTGCAGAGTGTAGAAAGAAGAATGGCACACTTATGTTAATATACAAATGAGATTTACCAGACACAGAATAGTGTGGGGGAAAAGGAGGTGGAAGGTTTGAATTTTTTTTTTTAACTTTTAATTGTTTATTGATAAAAACTAAGACACATATTAAAAATCTTAAAAAGCATATAGATACAAATGCCTGCCATACAGACTTACTACAATTATATCACACAGGTATCTAGTAAACTATATGCATAGAACAAGGGGTGATTGAACAGAAAGTTCAGTATGTGTACTAAATGTACTTGTCTATCTTGTCTATCTCACAAATAAAGCCGTTATTAGGCTAAAAAGAAATCCCCCAAGGTTGTATGCATGAGTGTAGTTAAACAATTAAAACAGGAATTGGTTAGTGCTACAGCTGATTATAACAATAAAGGCCAACTTGTATGTTTTAATACTCAGAGCTGACTGTAAATTAGTACACAGGGAGAGTCCACAGTGTCCCACTATTAACACTCTCAATTGGCTAGGTACTTGTCTATATCACTAATGATATCATAGAGGAGAAACCCCCCAAGTAATATACGTTAGTGTGACTGAGTAGTTAAGAACTAGTCCAAGTTTGTGCTAAAGCTAATTATAACTATAGAAATCAACTGAGATGATTAAACATATCAAATAGTGCGCAGGGATAATCCCCAATATCTATGTTCTCAATTAGCTAGCACCATCACATTGTAGTTAATGACATCTAGGTTCCTGTCACACTTAAAGGGCAAGACCATTGTCTGTGTGTTATATTGGATCTTAAAGGACCAGTAAACACAGCAGATTTGCATAATCAACAAATGCAAGATAACAAGACAATAAAATAACATTTACTCTGAATTTCAAATGAGTAGTAGATTCTTTTTTAACACATTTCAAAGTTATGTATATTTCCACTCCCCCTGTACCATGTGATAGCAATCAGCCAATCACAAATGCATATACGTATAGTCTGAGTTCTTGCACATGCTCAGTAGGAGCTGGTGACTCAAAAAAAAGTGTAAATATAAAAGACTGTGCATATTTTTTTTAATGGAAGTAAATTGGAAAGTTGCTTAAAATTACATGCTGTATCTGAATCATGAAAATGTAATAAAACCTGAGTGTCCCTTTAAGATGTCTATGCGGGGATAATCCCAACGGCAAACATGCTCATATCACTAAACACTTTTTACAATATGCTTAACACTTAGCTTCGTATAGACATTGCTGCCACAAAATAAGTAACCCGTTTGTGAATATTTGAACTTAAAGATCAAATTAAAGATACCAATTATGAGATTCGTGCAAAAGCACCAACATATTATCTAACAGAGGGCAGGGCAAAATAGATTTAGAAAAGGGGCGGCCTTCAAGGTATAAGAAATTAGCAAATGAGCCTACCTAGGTTTAGCTTTCAATTAAGAATACCATGAGAACAAAGCAAAATTGGTGATAAAAGTAAATTGGAAAGTTGTTTAAAATTACATGCCCTATTTGCATCATGAAAGTTTATTTTGGACTTGGCTATTCCTTCAATTGAATTAGGTACACACATGTAACAGGGTCAGTCTGCAGTGTGCATTTCCAGTTCTGAGAATTAGAAAATATTTAATCAGAGCTAAATTACATAAAAAAGAAGAAAAATAAATAATAAAAGTATAATGCAAAGTTGCTTTACTATCGTTTTTACAAATTTATAGTAAAATCTCAGTGTTTACTGTCCCTTTAATATGTTTATAATTTTCTTACTTTTTAACTTTAATTTAAAAAAATCAAAATAACCATTAGCTTAGATTAGGTTGGTTTTTAATAGTTATCAATTTTATTTTTGTTATCAAATAAATATTTTTTTCAGCTTTTTTAATGAAAATAATCTAAGTATACTGTAAAGCTAGGAGGGGATTCTTCTAATTATTTTTTTTTTAATTATTGGAGTTTAAAGGTATATTTTTAGCATAGTTTATTGTGTTTCTCTCCCTTTATGCTTATTTTTTTCTTACTTTTTTTTTTTAAATCACCATTAGCTTAAATTAGATTAGTTTTTAAATACTTTGATCAATTTTATTTTTTGTTATCAAATAAGCATTTTCTTCAGCTATTTGAATGAAAATCTAAGTATACAGTAAAACCAGGAAGCAATTCTTCTAATTATTATTATTTATTTATTTTTAAATTAGAGTTTAATGGTATGTTTTTAGCATAGTTTATTGCATATTTTGTCCCAAACACAGCAGGTTTAGTTACAATCATAAGGGACTATAAAAGTACTTCTGCAAAAATGTTTTGGAAGATTCATGACTGACGTAAGCAATTCAGTGAGAGTAATCCCCAATGCAAGGGACGTAATGGCTAATATTGTAGAACGTGTATTCTTCTATATGGTATCTGCAAAAGAGGATGTACAATATTAGTGTATAAAGATAAAGGGGAATTCTCCAATATTAACATTACATTAAACTAGAAAATTCAATATGCTAAGTTTCAAATTATTGATTAAAGTATCTGTTATAGGTCACATGATAAACCATCTTGTTACAGATAGCATAAAGTATTTTTGTATCTGATGTACAATACCACCTCTGGGCTTTGTAAAACCATGTGTACAAATTATGTCTAATTTCTTAAACCAGATTAGTGTGCAAATTCTTTTCTCAGTCTTACAATAGATAACATGTAACCACGTTTACCAGACAAAAAAAGGAAATTCTCACCTGTTAGTTGTGCACGATAATGTTTCTGCTTTGCAAGAACTAACATTGACAGCTGCACATTTCCCATTTAAATCTCTTTTAAAATGTGTCCCTGATGTCAGCATGCTAAGCTGGATCTTCAATCTCCTCTGAGAAACCATGATCGGATTAGGCAACAGGAGTTTTCCAAATGTCTTTCTCTTACATTCACATCAGATGCTAAGGACTTCTTTTCTACACTGCCTTGTATCTTTTTTTTCTGGAACCTTTTTTTATTTACTCCTTTAATTTTTTAAAAATATATATACATGGATAATCTGCACATTAAACAGTACGAGAAATTTAAATTTTAAACCTTAGAATAATTTGTTCAAAATTTCTAGTCATTGGAATTGACAGATTATCCGTCAGCGATCTTTTTTATTTTACCATCTTTTTAACCTTTTAAAAAAAAATATATATATATTTTGTATTTTGATCATGGGTTTTTTAGTTTTTTATGGTTTAGGAAAGTCCCATTCAGGATTTTTCTTCCAGGCATTATTAAGCATCTGAGAGCAGACAACGTAAAATTAGGACACAAGCCAAACCCACAAAACTGTATTACTTTCATATTCACTTTTTAACTCATAGTCTCAGTGCTATTCATTCCATTTTTCTTGGGATGAAGACTTCTAATAACAGCTACACATGACTTCTGGGAGAAGCTGAGTTCACGGCTTTCAACAGAATAATCTGAAAAGTTATACTTTCCTTTTTTTTTCTTACTGGATCTACAAAGTTCATGGAGATTTGATCAGCCTGACAATACATAAAGAAAGATAAAATAGCAAATGCGGTGCAACGTTAAAAGGATGAACAAGGGAAGAAATGCAATGCATTGTGGGTGAATCAAATATTACCAATTATCTTTCAAAATAAAGCAGAAATAATAAAGAAGCTTTTTAAATGCTGATATAAAAGGTGCATTTTTTGAGGGCAAAATACAATTAGATTTTACATTTTGTACATGGCAAACGTATAAATCTATATTTTTTCTTTTTTTATGGACTTACATATTTTTTTTCCTATGGCTTCAGTTGAAAAATTATAGTAATGGTTTATAAGGAGGTGTTACCTACACCCAACTAAATTAGACTCATGGTGCTTCTGTCTGGAACTAGGAGTACAGTGGGGGAGAGCAGAGGAGCTAAAGGAAAACAAGAACTTCAACCTACAGGAGATGGAGGATCTGGTAGCTGCCTAGAGGATGTTGCTGAACTAGAGGAGGATGTAGAATCTCTTGATATTCCTGGTCATGGTAATATTACATGGAGGGGCGCTGGAGACCCCCTGCCACATCTTCTTGCAGTTGTTCCCAAATTGGAAACTTCTGCCAGTAAATCTGGTGGGGATTTAGATGAAGAAATTGAAGAATATGATAGCTTCTCTGAACTACCAGACACAAAAAGTATTGCATCTGATGACTCTTTTTACCCACCTGATATTGAAGTCCGAGGTAGATGGTTTCAGGGTGAAGAAGGGGAAGATGAAGACGAATATGAAAGTGCAGATTTTGATAGTGAAAGCTTCCAGAGCTGGGGAAGCTCAGATAGCCCAGAACCTCTCACTCTATTCAAGGCCTGCAGTGGAAATAATATTATTATTTTGAAAGCCCTTATGCGACAAGGCCTGTCTGCAGAAGAGGTTGGAGAAACAGATAGGAACAATAGGGTAAGTGCAAATAAAAATACAGGAATGAGTATCTATTCAACTTTATAACAGGTAGGGGTCTAAAAAGCTTTTTACTTTCCAAAAAAAATTGTTAATTGTTATAGTCTGATTTAATAGCTGCTATATGAATTAAAGGGACAGTCTACACCAGAATTGTTATTGTTTTATAAGATAGATAATCCCTTTATTACCCAGTCTCCAGTTTTGCATAACCAACACAGTTATATTAATATACTTTTTACCTCTGTGATTACCTTGTATCTAAGCACCTTCTGACAGACCCCTGATCACATGACATTTTATTTATTATCTATTGACTTGCATTTTAGCCAATTAGTGCAGTGTCTGCCACAAGCCACAGGCGTGAGCACAATGTTATCTATATGGCTCACATGAACTAGCACTCCCCTGTTGTGAAAAGCAAATAAAAAAGCATGTGATAAGAGGCCTTAGAAGGCCTTCAAGGCCTTAGAAATTATCATATGAGTCTACCTAGGTTTAGCTTTCAACTAAGAATACCAAGAGAACAAATCACATTTGATGATAAAAGTAAATGACATGCCCTATCTGAATCATGAAAGTTTATTTTTGACTAGACTGTCCCTTTAACTATTAAAGAAGTGTTGCAAGTCAACTTTATGTGATGGGTATTAATTATAATATAAGCCCCTCTACATTAGTACACCTGTATGAAGCACAAATCTTATGAGATAATCATATCCTGGTTATACTTTAAAGGTGATTCACTTTAATCTTGGTATATAGTATTTTATTTTTTTCTTACTTGCCTGACATTAATCATTTAACCTTCAGCAGCATTAATTATATTGAACATCCTTCCAAATTGTGATATTGCCAAAATAATCTTCTTAACACATGACATAAACGCCTGAACTGTATTTACAGACATGATGACAGTCTTACATGACAGATGCAAAAATCTGCGACTGGCTGCTATGTGTTAAAGGCACTCCCGGTTGTCTCACCAGTCATGTTACGCACATAATGTTACATTTTACCTATGTTTTTAACCTTTTTTTGGGGGGGCAAAAACACATAGACCTAGGCTAGTAGCCATTACTGTTGAAAATGTTGTAAACTGGTAGTAACATAAAATTTCTCCCTAGACTTTAATGGAGATACCACCAGTTTATTGATAGGATTTCTAATGCAAAATGTTGTGCTGTAATTAAGTCAATTTTTAGTGACTTATAAGTATTATATTGCTGGTCCTTCTTGGTGAATGATCTATAATATGTTGTTGTTTAATTTATAAAACTGCTTGGAAAATGTATCCTTTTCTTTACAACTGACGTGGATTTTATGTTAAATGTAGTTAAATGAGAATTTTAATGCTAAATCATTGTAGCCTGTAATTTTTCACTGACCCTAGTTTTTTTTTATGTTTAACCGCAGTGAAAAGGGTAAACACACAGTTTACACCTGGCTCAGGAGCTCCTGAGCAGGAAACAGATTGTGATTGGTGACTATGTGCAAAGGCAGCTCCTAATTGACTCACGGCCATTTTGCAGCTCCTGAACAGGCCTTTACTTATGTGTTTAATCCATTTGCAGAGTTTAAATTCATAGTTATCTATGGTAATTTATAACAAATTTCATTCTATAAAGACTTAGAACATTTCATTTTTTTATTAGATTATCCCTTTAATTTTAATAGATGAAACATTTTAGAAGATCAACTAAATTTCCCTGTTTTTGTTAGTGAGATTCTTCTAGTTCTACAAATCTGAGACTTTACTCATCCACATTTAAATTGTAGGGAAGCCTTTATGTTTCCAGTTTTTAACTATCAAAAATCTTATACTATTTAACAAATAAAAATTTGTATACTATTTATCATAATCTAGAAGAGTTTTCTTTTATATTTAAAGGGACAGTCTACACCAGAATTTTTATTGTTTTAAAATATAGATAATCCCTTTATTACCCATTCCCCAGTTTTGCATAACCAACACAGTTATAATAATATACTTTTAACCTCTGTGATTATCTTGTATCTAAGCCTCTGCAAACTGCCCCTTTTTTCAGTTCTTGTGACAGACTTGCAGTCTAGTCAATCAGTGCCTGCTCCCAGATAACTTCACGTGCACGAGGACAGTGCTATCTATATGAAATACATGAACTAACACCCTCTAGTGGTGAAAAACTGTTAAAATGCAATCTGAAAAGAGGTGGGCTTCAAGGTCTAAGAAATTAGCATATGAACCTCCTAGGTTAAGCTTTCAACTAAGAATACCAAGAGAACAAAGCAAAATTGGTGATAAAAGTAAATTGGAAATTGTTTAAAATGACATGCTCTATCTGAATCATGAAAGTTTATTTTGGCCTAGACTGTCCCTTTAATAGGAATTTTTGGGAGATTTGTTTAATAATCAAATTAGAGGATTAGCAGGACAAGACACTTGGAGTACTTTCAAGCCAAAATGTATAAATATGTGGGTACCACCACGTGTCCTAGTCTATTATCTACATGCCCATATCTCAAGCACAAATTACTCTTCCTAGGTTATAATCTTTGAAGTTTGTGGGCGTAAAATACCAAATATTTAAAATGTTAAAATTAACCTCTAGTACAGCTGCTGAGACAAAGGAAGACATAGGGGCCGAATTACTATGCCTCGAATGGGGCCAACTCGCCCTATTTCTGCATGAGCCTTGATGCTCGCCGGAAACCGGAGTTAAGAAGCAGCGGTCTTAAGACCGCTGCTCCTTAACTGGATCCGCCGTCTCTGAGTGGCGTACAGCAATCAAACCGATCGAACACGATCGAGTTTATTGACACCCCCTGCTAGTGGCCGATTGGCCGCAAATCTGCAGGGGGGGGCATTGCACAAACAGTTCACTAGAACTGCTTGTGCAATGCTGAATGCGGACAGGGTATGATGTTCGCATTCAGCGATGTCTGGCGGACATGATACGCTGCAGCGTATCATGTTCGCCAGACATTAATAAATTGGCCCCATAGTGTTCAAGAAGATATTATTTGCTTGTTGAAGTACACATCTGAGCCCATTGAAATCCTATTTCTTGTATGTCAGATTGTGAGTAAATTGCATTGTCATCTATGATATGGTGGATAACTATATCTTCATATTTCAGAAGAGAGAACTTTGCCCAATAAAAATTCGGAATTGTCTATAAGAGACATGAGGGGCAATTGTCTTGATTCTTCTTATTGGCTTTTTCCCACATCATTAAAGTTTTGTAATGGGATTGAAGATACTTGTATAAGTGAGGTGGGAATTCAGCACTAACAGAGTCCTCCTAGACTGGTTACATTACAAATACTTTTTTCCAGTAAAACCCACAATTTAAAATCTTGATGTATTCTCCAATCAACTACCCTCTGCAAAAAAATGTCATGACTATAAGTATCAGTATCCAGGCCTCTCAGGCCAATTGCATAATCTGTTTATTCTAGGAGGATTCTCTTTCTATATAAATAAAGTCAAAATTATTGCATATCGGAAACATAAGAAGGGGGTATGGGTATGGGAAGGGTTTGAAAAATACATAATAAAAATAAATATTAATTTCAATGATGTTTATTCATCATAACCATGAAATCTTTTTGGACTTCCATAAAGAATAATCTCTAACAATTTATGGTTTAATAAGTGTGTAATTTAGACAAAATATCTCATCTATCGATTTGGCTAGATAGACACCAGGTATTTCAGAGAACTGCAACACCATCGAAAAGGGCAAACATTTTATCATTTTCTTCTAACTGTTTAGGGAGGGAGGCATTCAAAATTGCAAACTTAGAACTATTAATAAGAAAGTTGGAGAATTTATTAAATCTATTCAGTTAAGTTATTAAAGCAAAAATGTATATTTCAAAATTAGTAAGAGAAAACATGGATAATTTTTATTCGGAACTGTTAATTACAATACAGATATCTTTTTATTCCGCCTAATTGTTGTCGCCAATATCTCAACAACACAAGAAAAAAAAGAGAGACAGAGGGCATCCCTGCCTGGAACAAATTGTTATCAGTAAAGGTGATAAAGTTACACCATTAAGGTATATCTTAGCACTAGGGATTGAGTAGAGGGAAAAATTATATTTAAAATGTTTTCTAACCCAAATAAATTGTATTGTAGCTCTTAGAAAAGACCAACTAAAGCAATGAAAAGCTTTCTCTGCATCAGCAGAGAGATCAAAATTGTGTTTTTTTGAGTACCAAATTAGATGGAGAGCTGTAAGGGATCTTTTAAAAGAAAGTCATCCATTTTCTAAAATGATTCTTAAATAGAAGAAGTCGGGCAATCTAAATTACAACTGACCATCAAGTGGTCTGACTATGTATGGTAACCTTGCAAACCAAGGCAAAGCTAGCAACATCTGTACAAATATAATCAATTCTGGTGTAAAGTTTGTGCGAATGGGATTAAAGTGTAAAGTCTTTAGTTAAAGAATTAAATACCTTCTAGGTGTCATGTACAGCTACTTATACTCGGTAGGATTTAAAAAAAAAATAAGGATTTTGGTAGAAACAGAGCAAGTACCTAATGGACAACCAAGAGAAGGTTCTAATGCTAAGTTAAAATTTCCTCCAAAATTAAGGCTGCCTTTTTAATGCTCCAGAAGGGAATTATTTTGTTTGTGAAATAATATATGTTGTTTCAAATTAGGAGCATAAATGAATGCAATTGCTATTGGGCGATTTGTAATTATGAAATATATATATATATATATATATATATATATATACACTGTGTGCAGAATTATTAGGCAAATGAGTATTTTGACCACATCATCCTCTTTATGCATGTTGTCTTACTCCAAGCTGTATAGGCTCGAAAGCCTACTACCAATTAAGCATATTAGGTGATGTGCATCTCTGTAATGAGAAGGGGTCTGGTCTAATGACATCAACACCCTACATCAGGTGTGCATAATTATTAGGCAACTTCCTTTCCTTTGGAAAAATGGGTCAAAAGAAGGACTTGACAGGCTCAGAAAAGTCAAAAATAGTGAGATATCTTGCAGAGGGATGCAGCACTCTTAAAATTGCAAAGCTTCTGAAGCGTGATCATCGAACAATCAAGCGTTTCATTCAAAATAGTCAACAGGGTCGCAAGAAGCGTGTGGAAAAACAAAGGCGCAAAATAACTGCCCATGAACTGAGAAAAGTCAAGCGTGCAGCTGCCAAGATGCCACTTGCCACCAGTTTGGCCATATTTCAGAGCTGCAACATTACTGGAGTGCCCAAAAGCACAAGGTGTGCAATACTCAGAGACATGGCCAAGGTAAGAAAGGCTGAAAGACGACCACCACTGAACAAGACACACAAGCTGAAACGTCAAGACTGGGCCAAGAAATATCTCAAGACTGATTTTTCTAAGGTTTTATGGACTGATGAAATGAGAGTGAGTCTTGATGGGCCAGATGGATGGGCCCGTGGCTGGATTGGTAAAGGGCAGAGAGCTCCAGTCCGACTCAGACGCCAGCAAGGTGGAGGTGGAGTACTGGTTTGGGCTGGTATCATCAAAGATGAGCTTGTGGGGCCTTTTCGGGTTGAGGATGGAGTCAAGCTCAACTCCCAGTCCTACTGCCAGTTTCTGGAAGACACCTTCTTCAAGCAGTGGTACAGGAAGAAGTCTGCATCCTTCAAGAAAAACATGATTTTCATGCAGGACAATGCTCCATCACACGCGTCCAAGTACTCCACAGCGTGGCTGGCAAGAAAGGGTATAAAAGAAGAAAATCTAATGACATGGCCTCCTTGTTCACCTGATCTGAACCCCATTGAGAACCTGTGGTCCATCATCAAATGTGAGATTTGCAAGGAGGGAAAACAGTACACCTCTCTGAACAGTGTCTGGGAGGCTGTGGTTGCTGCTGCACGCAATGTTGATGGTGAACAGATCAAAACACTGACAGAATCCATGGATGGCAGGCTTTTGAGTGTCCTTGCAAAGAAAGGTGGCTATATTGGTCACTGATTTGTTTTTGTTTTGTTTTTGAATGTCAGAAATGTATATTTGTGAATGTTGAGATGTTATATTGGTTTCACTGGTAAAAATAAATAATTGAAATGGGTATATATTTGTTTTTTGTTAAGTTGCCTAATAATTATGCACAGTAATAGTCACCTGCACACACAGATATCCCCCTAAAATAGCTATAACTAAAAACAAACTAAAAACTACTTCCAAAACTATTCAGCTTTGATATTAATGAGTTTTTTGGGTTCATTGAGAACATGGTTGTTGCTCAATAATAAAATTAATCCTCAAAAATACAACTTGCCTAATAATTCTGCACTCCCTGTATATATAATATTTTAGGTTTATTTTTGTGTTTTAAATAGCTGGTCTGACTTATTGGAACCATAACTAATTGTTTTCAAGAATATGCCTATTTAAATTTGGTGAGTTTGCAGCAGGAGCAATATAAGAAGACCAATACTTAGGTACTGAAATTATTATTATAAGTGCTGGTTTCAATGATCAAACCAGTTATGTCAATTGCAAGAATAGACCTAAAAGTTGCATTTCCAATACGTATAATACTCATGCAGCTGTTTTAAGTCTTTGAGAAAATGGAAGGGGGAAAAACAGTACAGTGTTTCTTTAATGTAACATTTTTCACACTCCAAAAAATTGTGTTTGATATGCATGATTTGTTTTGTGTGTACTTTTGTGTGTGTGTGTACACTTTATTGCACGTGACACACACACACAACAAAAATAGAAAAATTAAAAGATTAAAGAAAAAGAAACACAACACACCCTGGCCAACACAACCCATGAAAAAATATAAATATAGTAATCATTGGTCTAAGGATAGGAAAGTGTCTAAGCCAATAGAAAGCCAAGAAAAGTGTATAAATCAATAATTCATTTATTTTCAAAAAATGCCACCTAAAAATAATAATTAAAAAAACAAAAGCTAGTATCAATGGCCACTGGAATAAAATCCACAATCAAATAAAATTCATAAGAGTAATCAAGTTATTATTTAGCAATGTCTCTGATGTTAACAAGTGCAGGGATATGTAAAGGAAAGAGAGAGAAACAATAGTGCACACTGAATATGTATTAGGAACTTCCAATTCAAGTCAGGTATTTACACTAATAAGAGCTATAATTTAGCTCTAAGGGGCCGATTTATGAAAGAGAGAGCGGACATGATACGCATACGAGGTAGCGTATCATGTCCGCTGCACATCGATAAATGCCGACAGCATACACTGTCTGCATTTATCATTGCACAAGCTGTTCTTGTGAACTACTTAATGCAATGCCGCCCCCTGCAGATTTGCGGCATTGCATTAGACCAATCTACAGTCTATTATGGCAATCAAAGTCCTTAGCAGCAAAAACAGTGAAGACAGTCTATAATGGTCCTTAAAAAAACAGTAAATCCGACAATCATTTTGCCTTACTCCAAAGGCTTTATCATGCATGCAGTCAAAGTCATTTATATTGCCATAGTTCAGCTCAAAACAAAGCTCCACGGTTAGTATTGCAATAGGAAGACTGTCAGGCATGCAAAAAAAGCCAATAGACATACAGGTCTAGCAGGCAATGCATCCATAAAATGAGGAACAGCAAGAGTAGAGGCTACCAACATAAAGAAAAACAGATGTGACTTAAAAGCAGATTTATATTAATAGTGTCAGCAGACATAAGTATATAGCGGCACAGTCTAGTATATGTGAGTCCCTCTCCCAGGGGCACAACCTACTGAGGGCGGTTCCCTCACCTAGATATATCTCACCACATGGATGTAATCCAAGTATCCAACTCCTTCTATTAAGAATTTTCCTGGTGCTTTGTCCACTGCTGCTGGGTCCGCTTCTAAAAATAGCGTTCAATCCAATAACTTGCTATCACCTGCTAATAAAAGTGAAATTGCCCAGACGTACTCAGATGGCTCAGCCAAGTTTGTTACTGTAACGCAGCACATGTTCTACTGCTAGGGAACTTCCAGTGAGGCTTCTCCTAAACAGTTATATTTACATGGGTTGTGCTGGCCAGGGCATACTGTGTTTCTTTTTCTTTAATCTTTGAATTTTCTATTTTTGTTTTAGTACCCCAGGATACATAGATATGGTATAGTTATCCTGGGTATCCCATATAAATTTATTAGATTGGATATTGAGCTAGTGGGACACTTTTTACTATACACACACAGGAGCCCTTAAATACCTGAAAACAATATATATTATTTTTATTCAATATTAATATTTATTTATGTTTTACTGTAAATGTGTTCTTCACATAGGGACAAGTGTTCTATGTATTTTAAATAGATATTCATCTATATATCTGTATATACCTATATATATTCATATAGAACTAGATTACAAGTGAAGCGATAATTTATAGCGCACCCGTAAACGGGTGCACGATAAATAACAAGCCATTACAAGCTCAGAAAATTAACCAGAGGTCAGAGGTTAATTTTCAAAATAACCTACAATAGCCCCCAAAATAAAGCATATTGTTTTGTTTTTTTATGCTGCAAAAAGCCGTTAAAGTTAGCGGGTACAGGGAATTAAAAAAAAAAAGGCACGGAAAAGTGCCTTTACATTGCGGTCTATCGAATAGATTTAGAGTTCTGCGTTAGCCATCAAAAGCAGCGTTAAGGGGTCCTAACGCTGCTTTTGGCCGCCCGCTGGTATTTAGAGTCAGGCAGGAAAGGGTCTAACGCTCACTTTCAAGCTGTGACTTTTCCATACCGCAGATCCCCTTACGCCAATTGCGTATCCTATCTTTTCAATGGGATCTTCCTAACGCTGGTATTTAGAGTCTTGGCTGAAGTGAGCGGTAGACCCTCTACCGACAAGACTCCTACCGCCCATGGAAAGGCTGTATTTAAGAGCTTTATGGGCTAACGCCGGTATATAAAGCTCTTAACTACAGTACTCTAAAGTACATTAACACCCATAAACTACCTATGTACCCCTAAACTGAGGCCCCCCCACATCGCCGCCACTGTAATAAATATTTTTAACCCCTAATCTGCCGACCGCACATCGCTGCCACCTACATTATCCCTATGAACCCCTAATCTGCTGCCCCTAACATCGCCGACCCCTACATAATATTTATTAACCCCTAATCTGCCCCCCCCAACGTCGCCGCCACCTAACTTCAAGTATTAACCCCTAATCTGCCGACCGGACCTCGCCGCTACTATAATAAATGTATTAACCCCTAAAGCTAAGTCTAACCCTAACCCTAACACCACCCTAAATTAAATATAATTTTAATCTAACAAAATAAATTAACTCTTATTAACTAAAGTCTTCCTATTTAAAACGAAATACTTACCTGTAAAATAAACCCTAACATAGCTACAATATAACAAATAATTATATTGTAGCTATTTTAGGATTTATATTTATTTTACAGGCAACTTTGTATTTATTTTAACTAGGTACAAAAGCTATTAAATAGTTAATAACTATTTAATAGCTACCTAGTTAAACTAAATACAAAATTACATGTAAAATAAATCCTAACCTAAGTTACAAATACACCTAACACTACACTATCATTAAATTAATTAAATAAATTACATACAATTAGCTAAAATAAAATACAATAAAATAAACTATACTATAATACAAAAAAAACAAACACTAAATTACAAAAAATAAAAAATAATTACAAGCAGTTTAAACTAATTACACCTAATTTAAGCCCCCTAATAAAATAAAAAATCCCCCAAAAATAAAAAATTCCCTACCCTATTCTAAAATTCAAAAGTAATCGGCTCTTTTACCAGCCCTTAAAAGGGCTTTTTGCGTGGCATTGCCCCAAAGTAATCAGCTCTTTTACCTGAAAATAAAAATACAATACCCCCCAACATTTACAGCCCACACACCCCTACTCTAACCCACCCAAACCCCCCTTAAATAAACCTATCGCTAACCCCCTGAAGATCATCCTACCTTGAGTCGTCTTCACCCAGCCGAGCCAAATTCTTCATCCAAGGTGCGCAGAGGAGGTCCTTGATCCGGTAGAAGTCTTCATCCAAGCGGCTAAGAAGAGGTCCTCCATCCGGTAGAAGTGTTCATCCAGGTGGCGTCTTCAATCTTCATCCATCCGGAGCGGAGCGGAACCATCTTCAACGGAGCCGACGCGGAGCCATCCTCTTCAACCGACGGACTAACGATGAATGAAGGTTCCTTTAAGGGACGTCATCCAAGAATGGCGTCCTTGCAATTCCGATTGGCTGATAGAATTCTATCAGCCAATCGGAATTAATGTAGAAAAAATCTGATAGGCTGATGCAATCAGCCAATCAGATTGAAGTTCAATCCGATTGGCTGATCCAAATCAATATTGTATCAGCCAATCGGATTGAACTTCAATCTGATTGGCTGATTGCACCAGCCAATCAGATTTTTCCTACCTTAATTCCGATTGGCTGATAGAATCCTATCAGCCAATCGGAATTCGAGGGACGCCATCTTGGATGACGTCACTTAAAGGAACCTTCATTCGTCGGGTAGTCGTCGGTGAAGAAGGATGTTCCGCACCGGAGGTCTTGAAGATGGAGCCGCTCCTCGTCGGATGGATGAAGATAGAAGATGCCGCTTGGATGAAGATGTCTGCCGGTCCGGATGTCCTCTTCTGCCCGGATAGGATGAAGACATCTGCCGGCCTGGATGTCCTCTTCTGCCCCATAGGATGAAGACTTCGGCCCGACTGGGTGAAGACGACTCAAGGTAGGGAGATCTTCAGGGGGGTAATGTTAGGTTTATTTAAGGGGGGTTTGGGTGGGTTAGAGTAGGGATATGTGGGTGGTGGGTTTTAATGTTGGGGGGGTTTTAATTTTTTTTACAGGCAAAAGAGCTGATTACTTTGGGGCATGCCCCGCAAAAAGCCCTTTTAAGGGCTGGTAAAAGAGCTGATTACTTTTGTATTTTAGAATAGGGTAGGGAATTTTTTATTTTGGGGGGATTTTATTAGGGGGCTTAGATTAGGTGTAATTAGTTTAAACTGCTTGTAATTCTTTTTTATTTTTTGTAATTTAGTGTTTGTTTTTTTTGTATTATAGTATAGTTTATTTTATTGTATTTTATTTTAGCTAATTGTATGTAATTTATTTAATTAATTTAATGATAGTGTAGTGTTAGGTTTAATTGTAACTTAGGTTAGGATTTATTTTACATGTAATTTTGTATTTATTTTAACTAGGTAGCTATTAAATAGTTATTAACTATTTATTAGCTTTTGTACCTAGTTAAAATAAATACAAAGTTGCCTGTAAAATAAATATAAATCCTAAAATAGCTACAATGTAATTATTAATTATATTGTAGCTATATTAGGGTTTATTTGATAGGTAAGTATTTAGTTTTAAATAGGAATAATTTAGTTAATTTTAGGAATATTATTTGATTTAATATAAATTATATTTATGTTAGGGGGGTGTTAGGGTTAGAGTTATGTTTAGGGGTTAATAACTTTTTTAGCGGCTATGGTGCGGGCGGGAGATTAGGGGTTAATAATTGTAGGTAGGTGGCGGCGATGTTAAGGAGGGCAGATTGGGGTTAATACAATTTATTATACTGTTTGCGAGGTGGGAGTGCGGCAGTTTAGGGGTTAATACGTTTATTATAGTGGCGGCGAGGTCCGGTCAGCAGATTAGGGGTTAATAAGTGTAGGTAAGGTAGCGGCGACATTGGGGGGGCAGATTAGGGGTTAATAAATATAATATAGGGGTCGGCGGTGTTAGGGGCAGCAGATTAGGGGTTCATAGGGATAATGTAGGTTGCGGCGGTGTCCGGAGCGGCAGATTAGGGGTTAATAATAATATGCAGGGGTCAGCGATAGCGGGGGCGGCAGATTAGGGGTTAATAATTTAAGGTTAGGGGTGTTTAGACTCGGGGTTCATGTTAGGGTGTTAGGTGCAGACTTAGAAAGTGTTTCCCCATAGGAAACAATGGGGCTGCGTTAGGAGCTGAACGCTGCTTTTTTGCAGGTGTTAGTTTTTTTTTCAGCCAGCTCAGCCCCATTGTTTCCTATGGGGATATCGTGCACGAGCACGTTTTCCCAGCTTACCGCTACCGTAGGCAACGCTGGTATTGAGAGTTGAAGTGGAGCTAAGTTAGGCTCAACGCACCCTTTTTTGAGCCTAACGCAGCCCTTCAGACAACTCTAAATACCAGCGTTGTTGGAAAGGTGCGTTGGGAAAAAGAGCAGCGTTAGCTACGCGGGTCTTTACCGACAAAACTCTAAATCTAGCCGTATGGGAACTGTGTGTTCCCCGTAAATATACTGTATATGTATATGAAAATATACATATATGTGTATTTACTTATATAAACACATAAATATTTGCTGCGCTAAGTTCTCTGCCATATCTGACAGCATGAGAAAGAGGCTCCGATTGGAGCGAATGCTGGTATTATGAGTGAAGTGCAAATATCGCGCTCACAAAAGTGCAATTTTGCGCTCCACTTGTAATCTGGCCCATAATGTATTACAAAAAATAAATCATATATATCCTATATTATAAAAGGCCAAGTGTGTTGTCTGAAGCTGTCATGCGCAGTAGAGACTGCGCGAGGACAAACACCTGGCCTTAGATAAACACACCTGGCACCTGATCAGTAGCATGTCTCTGTCCGCCGCGAGAACGGTGGGCTGGAGGGGGCATGACGGGTGTGGACATAACAGGGGCGGGACCGTGTGTGGCAGGGGCGGGTGGGCCTTGCTCCAGACGGGGCTGTGGCTGCACTGCAGAAAATGGTCCATGTACTACAGGGAGGGATGAGGCAGCCACACTACAGTAAAGGGGTTGCTACAGAAAAAAGGGATGTGGCAGCTACTCTACAGAAAAGGGATTGCTACATAAAAAAGGGACAGGGAGGGATGGGGTAGCTACACTACAGAAAAGGGGTTGCTACAGAAAAAAAGGGACATGGAGGGATGGGTGGGGCAGCTACACTAAAGAAAAGGGGTTGCTACAGAAAAAAAAGGGACAGGAAGGAATGAGGCATCTACACTACAGAAAAGGGATTGCTACATGAAAAAGGGACAGGGAGGGATGGGGCAGCTACACTACAGTAAAGGGGTTGCTACAGAAAAAAAGGGATGGGGCAGCTACACACTACAGAAAAGGGGTTGCTACAGAAAAAAAGGGACATGGAGGGATGGGGCAGCTACACTAAAGAAAAGGGGTTGCTACATGAAAAAGGGACAGGGAGGGATGGGGTAGCTACACTACAGAAAAGGGGTTGCTAAAGAAAAAAAGGGACAGGGAGGGATGGGGCAGCTACACTAAAGAAAAGGGATTGCTACATAAAAAAGGAACAGGGAGGGATGGGGCAGCTACACTACAGAAAAGGGGTTGCTACAGGAAAAAAGGGACTAGGAGGGATGGGGCCAGCTACACTACAGAAAAGGGGTTGCTAAAGAAAAAAGGGACAGGGGGGATGGGTCAGCTACACTACAGAAAAGGGGTTGCTACAGAAAAAAAGGGACAGGGAGGGATGGGGCAGCTACACTACAGAAAAGGGATTGCTACATAAAAAAGGGACAGGGAGGGATGGGGCCAGCTACACTACAGAAAAGGAGTTGCTACAGAAAAAAAGGGACAGGGAGGGATGGGACCAGCTACACTACAGAAAAGGGGTTGCTACAGAAAAAAAAGGGACTAGGAGGGATGGGGCCAGCTACACTACAGAAAAGGGGTTGCTACAGAAAAAAAAGGGATGGGGGGATGGGGCAGCTACACTACAGAAAATGGGTTGTTACAGAAAAAAAAAAGGGACAGGGAGGGATTGGGCAGCTACACTACAGAAAAGGGATTGCTACATAAAAAAGGGACAGGGAGGGATGGAGCCAGCTACACTACAGAAAAGGGATTGCTACAGAAAAAAGGGACAGGGAGGGATGGGGCCAGCTACACTACAGAAAAGGGGTTGCTACAGAAAAAAAGGGACAGGGAGGGATGGGGCAGCTACACTACAGAAAAGGGGTTGCTACAGAAAAAAAAGGGACAGGGAGGGATGGGGCCAGCTACACTACAGAAAAGGGGTTGCTACAGAAAAAAGGGACAGGGAGGGATGGGGCAGCTACACTACAGAGTAAAACCCCACATTTTTAGCTGTTTTTTTTTAAAGAAATGTTCTCCTGAGATATAGGTAATTACTTGTTGCAAGGGTAGCATAAAATGTAGTTTTTGGAGCACTTTTTGATTGTCCATAATTTTACAGCTCCACATTGTGCTTTTGGAAAGCTCATTACCTGTTCTTTTTAATGTTATAATTAAGTTGTGTGATTTGTTGAGTTTTGTAACTTTAAGGCTGTCTTAAAGGGATATGAAACACTCAATTTTACTTTCTTGATTCAGATCGAGTTTGCAATTTTAATTAACTGTCTAATTTACTTCTAATATAAATTTCTCTTTGTTATCTTGGTATCTTTTGTTGCAAAGCAGGGATGGATATTTAGGAGCTAGCTCATTTCTAGAGCACTATATGGCAGCAGTTTTGCAAGAATGTTATTCATTTGCAAGAGCACTAAATGGCAGCACTATTTCCTACCAGGCAGTGCTCCAGATGCCTACCTAGATATCTTTTTAATACAGAATTTCATGGGAACTAAGCAAATTTGATAATAAAAGTAAATTGGAAACTTTTTTTTTTTTATTGTATGTTCTGTCTGAATCACAAAATAAATGTTTAGGGTTTCCTCTTGTGAGCTGCTGGTTTCCTCTTTTTCTCTTGTGAGCTGCTGGTGCAATGCTGAATACGGCGAGCGTATTGCTCGCCGTATTCAGCGAGGTCTGTCGGACCTGATCCGCACTGTCAGATCAGGTCCGACAGACCTTGTGCTTATCAACAGAGGACATCAAGAGCACAAGGCAAATTTGATAACATTAGTTACATTAAGGAGCCTATTTATGAAAGGCCTGTCGGACTTGACCCGACATTGCGGATCATGTCCGACAGACCTCGCTGAATGCAGAGAGCAATACGCTCTCCGCATTCAGCATTGCACAAGCAGCTCTTGTGAACTGCCGGTGCAATGCTGCCCCCTGCAGATTTGCGGCCAATCGGCCGCTAGCAGCAGGGTGTCAATCAACCCGATCGTATTCGATCGGGTTGAATTGTGCCGATGTCTGTCCGCCTCCTCAGAGCAGGCGGACAGGGTTATGGAGCTTGATAGATAGGCCCCTAAGTGTCTTAAAGTGGCATGCTCCATCTGAATCATTTAACTTTCATTTTAACTTTCCTATTCTTTTAAAGAAATTGACCAACTCCCCCTGCTGTATTATGCAGCATTCTTTATATTAAAGTAATAGTAAACATAATCTTTTTTTTTAGTACACCATTTGCCCTCAAACCTCTGCAATGATAAACATACTTAATAACTACAATCATTTCAATGCAATTGAAAAATATTACATTAAATCACTTTTAGGTTTTTGAATATTTTTTTATTAGAACTCCAAAAGACATTAAACCACCTTTTCTTGGTACTTTCTAATTCTTCCATAAATATGAATATATGCAAGTAAAAAGAAATATTGTTGCGTTACAGAAACAAATGTTACAATATGAGCAGCGCTTTCTACCATGTGACCAGGCAGGTAAGGGCAACTGCTTGTATAGAAAGTCCTAATGTGAAGAGGTAAATTATGTATTTGTTTATTTGTAAAGCGCTGACAAATTCTGTAATGGATTATTGTAATATATTTTAATTAAATTGATCTTAGTTCCACTTCTAAACTTTTTTTTTGCACTAGAATATTATGAATAAATAGACTTCTGCATCTTGAGATAATGAGGTAGATGTCTGAAGTTAAGTTGCCGAATTACTGCTAGGTTGCAAAAAGTTCTGGGTCAAAAATGTGAGACAGCTTAAATGGGCAGTAAATGTTTAAAAATGTTAGATAATTCTTTACTACACACTCATACATACAAACACACTTATACTCATACACACACAGATGCACACACACACATTCTCTTATACATAAATATATACTCAAACACACATAAAGACACTCATACATAAACACATGCTCAGACACACACACACACTCACACACTTGTACATACATGCCTCCCACTGATACACACACATACATAAATACACAAACATACATACACATACACACACACACACCTATACGTACTCATACATACACAGACACACTCATACATACAAACGCACACTCACACACTTGTACATACATGCCTCCCACTGATACACACACATACATACATACACAAACAAACACACACACCTATACGTACTCATACATACACATACATACACACACACACCTATACGTACTCATACATACACAGACACACTCATACATGCAGACTCACACACTTGTACATACATGCCTCCCACTGATACACACACACACACACATACATACATACACAAACAAACACATACACCTATACGTACTCATACATACACACACACACATACATACCTATACGTACTCATACATACACAGACACACTCATACATACACACGCACACTCACACACTTGTACATGCATGCCTCCCACTGATACACACACATACATACATACACAAACAAACACACACACCTATACGTACTCATACATACACATACATACATACACACACACACACCTATACGTACTCATACATACACAGACACACTCATACATGCACACTCACACACTTGTACATACATGCCTCCCACTGATACACACACACACACATACATACTTACACAAACACACACACCTATATGTACTCATACATACACACACATACCTATACGTACTTGTACATACACAGACACACTCATACATTCACACGCACACTCACACATTTGTACATACATGCCTCCCACTGATACACACACATACATACACAAACAAACACACACACCTATAGGTACTCATACATACACACACACACCTATACGTACTCATACATACACAGACACACTCATACATGCACACTCACACACTTGTACATACATGCCTGCCACTGATACACACACACACATACATACATACACAAACAAACACACACACCTATACGTACTCATACATACACAAACACATGTTCAGACACACACACATACACACACACATATATACACACACACACACACATACATACACAAACATACATACATACATACATACACACACAGACACACTCATACATTCACACGCACACTCACACACTTGTACATACATTCCTCCCACTGATACACACACATTCATACATACATAAACACATACAAACACTCATACATACACACTCACACACTTGTACATACATGCCTCCGACAGATACACAGACATTCATACATACATAAACGTATACACACTCATACATACACACTTATGCACACTAACACACTTGTACATACAGACCTCCCACTCATACACACACTTTTGTATATACATAAACACATACACACACTCATACATACACACTCACTAAACATAGATTATTAAATGGCAGAAAACATGTAGAGTTGTCTGCTGTAATGAACATATATAAAATAAACACTGGCTTAAACCTCACTGCACTAAAAAAAAAAACATGTTATCTCCCCTTATACACCAAAAAGTATCAAACCAATGTCCACTACACTTGCTAAAGGGACATTAAACACTTTGAGATGGTAATATAAATTGATACATTGTATATATAAAAAAACCTCTGTAATGTACTTTTATTCTTTATTTTGCCCCCTTTTTCTGTAATTACATTCTGAAATTGTGAGCTTTTCCGTTCCTGTTAGAAATGGAAGTGCAGGACAATGATATATCCCACACAGCCATTGGCTGCACACTCTAGTGACCTATTTATAGCTTCCCCTAATTGGCCACAGCAGAGAAGGTAACCAAGTTACAACATGGCAGCTTTCATTATTTTACAGACACTAAAAGTTTATACTTATTTTGTCACTATTTAAATAGCTAATGAAACTTTAAAAATACATCTACATGTTATTCTTACACTAATCTTTTCTTTGATTGCATCATTTTATCTAGCATTTATTCAGTGTTTAATGTCCCTTTAAAGATATATTTATTTAGTATCACACACATAGTGCTTTTTCTGACCCCACATTCTCAAATTACAAATAGCTTCATTCCTCACAAAAGATACAATGCAGCATTTTCATAAAGAAACTGCAGCAACAAGATGCATAGCAACACCTCAACAGCAAATAACCCAAATTACATAAAATCACCAAATACAGCCATGCAGAAACTCCAGCCACACCAAGCAACAACCTGGAATTCAAACAAATTCTCTAACATTTGTTATAAATATATTATTATTATTTTTTTTCAAACTTTAGAAAATGATTAAAGTATAGATACCCAATTAAATTATTAAAGTATAGATTCCAATTAAAGGACCATTTCAACAACACACAAAAAAGTTTCATTATTGCAAGTGAAGCATTGCAATATACATTCATTATTTATTTTGCAGCCTTTTGTTATAAAATAAATCTAAAAAACTTTTTTTTTTTCACTTTCTCCCAGGGATGCTTGGGTTAATACTTTAAGGCAAATTATGCAAGCTTTTGTTTACTTTCCCCTCCCTAAGCGTCTATGGTGCCACATGCTTTAAAAGGTGGATTATCAGTTTTGCATCAACAATCATAATAGGCAAATCATTATTTGCAATAGTAACCAAGTTGAATCAGTGCTAAACCACCTTAAGGCAATACAAGAGTACAGGCTACTCCAGTCTGTACATGTGTAAACAGAGTTTGTGCTATAGCTCAATGTTAGTTTGTGATTGGTCAGCAATGGTTCTTTTTTTCTTGGGGACAGGAAAATCAGTGGAAAAAATATACATAAAATAATATACTCATTTGACAAAATAAAGCTGCAGTTTCAATGCAAAATTATTCTTATACATGATGGTTTAAAATCATGTAGTTTACAATTTGTGTTTAGTGTCTCTTTAAAATATCTCCCAGACACCCACTGCTATTAACCCTGAACTGCCAAGACCCTCCACAACTATTAACCATAAACCACATGGACTGTCCTCCACTGTTAAACATAATATGCCTAAACCACCCACTGCTGTTATAGGGACAGTCTAATAGAAAAGTTGTATTGTTTAAAAAGATAGATAATCTCTTTATTAACAATTCCCCCAGTTTTGCATAACAAACTCTGTTCTATTAATATACTTTATACCTCTGTGATTATCTTGTATCTAAGCCTCTGCAGACTGCCCCCTTATCTCAGTTGTTTTGACAGACTTGCATTTTAGCCAATCAGTGTTGACTCATAAATAGTTCCACGGGAGTTAGCACAATGTTATCTATATGGCACACATGAACTACCCCTGTCTAACTGTGGAAAACTGTCAAATGCACTGAGATAAGAGGCAGCCTTCAAGGGCTTAAACATCAGTTATGGGCCTACCTAGGTTTAGCTTTCAAAAAAGAATACAGAGAACAAAGCAAATTTGATAATGAGTACATTGGAATGCTGTTTAAAATTGCATGCCCTATCTGAATCATAAATATTTAATTTTGACTTGACTGTCCCTTTAACCCTGTGTACATACTTTCCACAACAAGCTCCCCTACTATTAACACCATTCTGCTAGTGCGTAATACCCACCCAGAACCCTCCATAACCTACCCATCTCAAGATCATCTTTTACCTAACACTTAACACCCAAACAACCTTCTCAGCAACCCCCATTTAATGCAAGTCCATCTGTAGCAATACTTTTCTCTGCAACACCCTATCTAATGTAAAACTACCCATAGCATCCATGGGATCTCATCCACAAGCCCCCTTTAGCAAAAACCTCACCATAAAAACACAAATGTCTACAATGTGCTCCTCCTCCAAAAGTGAATTTTACTACACTAATCATTATCTCCAACAAAATTCACCAGTCTCACCCACCAAATATGTTAAAGCCCATGCCAAAACATTTCCAGGTATGTACTGTACACCGTGGGGCATATTTATCAAGCTCCGAATGGAGCTTGATGCCCCGTGTTTCTGGCGAGCCTGCAGACTCGCCAGAAACAGCAGTTATGAAGCAGCGGTCACAAAGACTGCTGCTCCATAACCTGTCCGCCAGCTCTGAGCAGGCGGACAGACATCGCCGAAAATCAACCTGATCGAGTATGATCGGGTTGATTGACACCTGAGTCTGCAGGGGGCGGCGTTGCACCAGCAGCTCTTGTGAGCTGCTGGTTCAATGCTGAACACAGCGAGCGTATTGCTCGCCATATTCAGCGAGGTCTGGCGGACCTGATCCACACTGTCTGATCAGGTCCGCCAGACCTTGATAAATTGGGGCCCATATATCAATTTATATTACATGCATGCTATAGATGAGAACATTCTTTTACTTACACAGATCAACTTCATTAGTGCTGGGCAGCAAAGCAGACAACCACAACCAACAACAAAGTAAAATTAAACTTTACCTCTAGATGAGGCCATCTTGATGAATTCTTTTTTTAATACAAAAAAAAAATCAAATAAATAAAAATCACTAGGTAACAGTGATCATAACATGTTCACGCTTGAAATAACTTTCGATAAGCAGGTAAAGGCAACAAAGGTTCAACTAAGACTTTTAATTTTATACATTTTAATTTTTAAAAAAGCAATTATTATGATTTAAGGAAATTGTTAAATATCATAAATTGGGACACATTATTCTCAAATAAAAACACAGAGGATAAATGAAGAACATATAAAACTTTGTTAAATAAATATACATATCAACACATACCACATGGTTATAAAAGTAAAATAAATAAATGTGGCTAAATACAAATGTGTTAAGCTAAATTAGGTAAAAGTATGGTATTTAAATTATTCAAAGAAAATAGTACAGTATATATATATATATATATATATATATATATATATATATATAAAAATAATGTAACAAAGCATGCAAAAGAAAATGTCATTTTCAAAATTGAAAATGAAAGTATAATTGCAAAGGATAATTAGACAAACAATAAAATGTTTTTTAAGTATAAAAATGGCAAAAAATGGAAATATAAGTGAATTAAAATATGAGAAATGTAGCATGATAAACAGGGGAAGGCTGAGTTTGTTTTCTTCAGTATACACAAGAGAGGAACCACTGGGAGAGACATTCAAATTAGAATATACAAGTCCTTACCAATGACTGTGTTCTTGGAAAAAAGTAAATAATATCAAGGAAAATAAACTCCAGGTACAGATGGAATACACCCAAACCAAAACTCTACTGTACTATTTTGCCTTATTATCCTTAGGCATAGTACCGCAGGACTGGTGTAAACCTGATGTAATGCCACTTTTTAAAAAGGGAAGCAGTGCTGATCCTGGAAGCTATAGACCAGTAAGCCTGACATCAACAGTGAAGAAGATAGGGATTATATTCAACAGTATTTTTGGGAAAACAAGATTATGACTAACAGATCATGTCAAATAAGTTTAATTAGATTCTATGAGGAGGTAAGCAAAAATATAGATTAATGCAAAGCAATTGAAGTGATTTCATTTGATTTTGCTAAGGCTTTTGATACAGTACCACATGAGAGATTATTGTACAAAATTAAGGGACTGGGAATAGCTGAAAACGTTACCTCATGGATAAATAACTGGATAAAAGGGAGCAATTTGTTGTAGTAAATAGATTGGACAAAATGTATTACTGTGGTCCCTCAAGGATCAGTACTTACTGGGCCCTGTTATATTTAATATTTTAATAAATAACTTGGAGGAAAAATTAAATAGCAACATCTTTATTTTTACAGATGATAGAAAGCTGTGTAAGGTAATTAGGTCAATGCAGGATGTAATTGCTTTGCAAGGGGATTTACAAATATCTTAAGAATGGACTGGTAAATGGCAAATGAAATTTAATATTGGTAAACATTAAGGGCCTACTTTTTAAATAAAAATATTCAGGCTACCTATTCTTTAAATAGGATATGACAAAGGAGGAAAAAGACTTAAAGGGACACTCAAGTCAAAATTAAACGTTCATGATTCAGATAGAGCATGCAATTTTAAACAACTTTCCATTTTACTTCCATTAATAAAATATGCACAACTGGGTCTGTTTACAATAGAAAAAAGGTGCTTGAGAAGTGATATTATTATTTATTTAAATATATTCAAGGTCCATATAAAGGCCCCAAAGTTCGAAAGTGCTACGAGGTGGCAAAATATTCCAAGAGATCCACAGTTATGTCGAGTGAGCTTGTTAGAATATTCCAAGCTCCCAGCATAGACATAGAGGCATTTACTATACATACACGACCATATTGGCGATGTATAGTAAACTATCCCTGGAATATTACTGCAGTCTGCCTAATCGCTACTCCTAATACTCCTAAACTGAAGTACCCACGATCACACTAACACTAAACTAATTAACAAATAAAGCCGCCATATACCCACCGCAAGTCCCTAACCATTAACCCTCTAAACTGCCAGATACCCACCGCAGGTACTATCTATTAACCTCCTATGCCACCTCATACCCACCACAAGTACTATCTATTAACCCTTATGCTGCCACATACCCACGGCAAGTCCTAACTAATAACCCATAAATTGCCACATACCCACTGCAAGTATCTAACTATTGACCCCCTATGCTGCCATAAACCCACTGCAAGTCCTAACTATTAGTAGTTTAGTGTTAGGTATAAGTTTGTCTGTAACTTAGTTTTTTTTATTTGTAACTTAGTGGGGTTAGTTTAGATGGGGGGGGGTTAGTTTAGAGAGTGGTTAGTTTAGAGGGGTTTTAGTTTTTAGTGTAGTTGTAGTTTGCTTTGGGAGGTGGCAGTTTAGGTTTTAATCTCCTAACCACCCCCTTATGGGGGTTGATTGGGTGATTATTGTTAGTTAGTATTTTGTAGACTTTAATCTCCTAACCACCCCTCATACCTACATGGGGGTTGATTAGGTAATTATTGATGGTTACTATTAATTAGGTCATAATCAACTAACTACCCCTCATAGCTGTATGGGGGTTGATTAGGCGATTATTGATGGTTACCATATACAAGGCGTTAACTAACTAACCACCCCTTCTGGGGGTTGATTAGGTTAGGGCAGCTTAGGGGTTAATAGTGCATTTATCTACAATTTTTAAAATATTATGCATTCAGATGTATGATGCATATTCTTTTAACAAAAACAATATAAGAAGACAGATGCGCCACATGGCCCAATATTGTTTGGTACAGAGAAATAGTTGTTACATGTGTCAGATACACTCACATGGGATGAGCACCTCTAGTAGTGCAAATGGAGCAGTCTGGGATCAATAACAGTCACCCAGAAGACCGGCCTCCCGAGATTATTAGGAAATCTGTGGATAGTGATAGAAAACACAGGGTGCCTATATGGCCTAGTACTGTTTGACCCAAATTGAGTGATAATAAGTGTTAAAATGCACTCACATTTGTTGAAGCATCTCCTTTGAGGCTATTGGAGCAGGCTGGGATCAATATAGTCACCCAACAGACTTATTCACAGATAGTCAGGAGACTCCAGGAATCCAGCGAAGATACTTGGTGACCCAATATAGTATTCCCAAATGATATCAAATTTTAAGGCAGCAAGTGGTAAAAGTAATCAACTTATTTTATTAAAAATATTAAAAACAATTAGCAACACGTTTCTCAGCCACCAGTGGCTGTTTCATCAGAAACTAGGGAATGGGTAATAAAGGGATTATCTATCTTTTAAAACAACAACAATTCTGATGTTGACTGTCCTTTTAATCACATTTTAATTTATATGCAAAAATTTAAACGTGCATTGTACATAACAATGTATAATTTAAATATTCAATATTTATGAGTAGGGCCTTAGTTTCTACAGTTAGTTTTAGGTTATGGCAGATTAGGGGGTCAATGTTTATGCATAGTCATGTACAATGCATATTGTTTAAATTAAATTATTGTAGATCTCTTTAAAGGGATTTAATGTTTGATTAATATTATTATAAACGTATACATATATTTTCAAATATATATTTATGTCTGAAAAAAAAAGAAAAGAGAGCGCCCCTGGACTTAAGTTTAACACTTTAATAACTGTTGAAAAGCATAAAAATGGTCATAAGCTTACAAGATATAGATAATAAAAAGACACATCAAATCCTAATCAGAGGTGACTGAGCTGCAATTCTGCTTAGATCGTTGTGAAATCCGATCCTTCTCCTCCTAAAGATATTCAATGTCCACGGCAATAATCACCACGACCTCCACTTGTACTCCAAAATTGAGATTGGATAAGCCCCAAAAGTTAGCGCTCATAGCCGTTTTAGTTCTGCAATCTCGGTTGGCTGTTTGGCGTTTAGATGGTGGCTCAGTTAATAGTGGGCATGGTTAAAGTTCCGTCTGTGGATTTTCAAACGTCAACACGCGTTTCATTCCCACTCTGGGAACTTTTTCAAGAGATCTGATTGCCTGAAATGGCGATCCCTCCTTATACACTTATCATTTGTCGTAACAAACATAGTATAATTAAGTATAATAACTGTATACATGTGGAATTAATGCATTAGATAGCAAAAAGGCATATTGAATAAACTAACATATTGTGATTTAAAAACTCCAGGAAGTTAACTAAAAAAAACTATTGATATTTGTTAATTAAAATATTCATCCCTGTAAAATCTATTAAAGAACAACATTGATAAATAATCTATGCTAAGATATTTAACTTCTCTATATGTGAGTACAGGTAGCCTTCAGTTTACGCCGGGGTTAGGTTCCAGAAGGAATGGTTGTAAATCAAAACCGTTGTAAATTGAAACCCAGTTTATAATGTAAGTCAATGTAAAGTGAGGGAGTTTGGTTCAAGGCCCCTCTCAAAATTGACATAAGTAACACCTAATACATTATTTTTAAAGCTTTGAAATGAAGACTTTAATTGCTAAACAGCATTATAAACCTAATTAAATAATGACACAACAGACTGTATCATCAAACTAAGTTCAATGAACAAAAACATTTTTTTACTTGCATTTTTCTGAAAACAGTTCTCTGCATTGTTAGCATGTTAGATAATATCGGATCTGCACCTATTCTATGCATTTCAATCTGGAGTAATTAATAGGCAGTTAGGCACCCTCACCTCAAGCAGCTGGACAGGAAGATAATATGGAAGTGGCTGCTAGATCTTGTTGCTTTGAAAGCTGCTCGATAACTAAGGTCTTTTCTGTGTACACAGATTAAATTCAGTCTGCTAAGATTGCGTAACTTTGCTGCAACACAAGTGGGCAGCTCCACCTACTGGCTATTTTAATTAGTGCACTGCTTTTTAATAGCAGTAACATGACTGAAAAAAAAGTTTGTTATTCTGAAACGGCGCAATTTGAACCAGCGTAAACCGAGGGCCACCTGTGTTCCTAACATTGCTTGATAACCTAATATATTTAAAACCTTATGAATGGACAACCTTACTGTACAGTTGTGCTCATAAGTTTACATACCCTGGCAGAATTTATGATTTCTTGGCCATTTTTCAGAGAATATGAGGATAACACAAAATCTTTCTTTCACTCATGGTTAGTGTTTGGCTGAAGCCATTTATTATCAATCAACTGTGTTTACTCTTTTTAAATCATAATGACAACAGAAACTACCCAAATGACCCTGATCAAAAGTTTACATACCCCAGTTCTTAATACCGTGTATTGCTCCATTTAACATCAATGACAGCTTGAAGTCTTTTGTGGTATTTGTGGATGAGGCTCTTTATTTTCTCAGATGGGAAAGCTGCCCATTCTTCCTGGCAAAAAGCCTTCAGTTCCTGTAAATTCTTGGGCTGTCTTGCATGAACTGCACGTTTGAGATCTCCCTAGAGTAGCTCAATGATTTCGAGATCAGGAGACTGAGATGGGCACTCCAGAACCTTAACTTTACTCTGCTGTAGCCAATGACAGGTCGACTTGGCCTTGTCTTTAGGATTATTGCCATGTTGGAATTTCCAAGTACGTCCCATGCCTAGCTTCCGGGCTGATGAATGCAAATTTTCCTCCAGTATTTTTTGTTAACATACTGCATTCACCTTGCCATCAATTCTGACCTTTGTAGCTTAAACATCCCCAGAACATCAGCGATCCACCTCCGTGTTTCACAGTAGGAATGGTGTACCTTTCATCATAGGCCTTGTTGACTCCTCTCCAAATGTAGTGTTAACGGTTGTGGCCAAAAAACTAAATTTTAGGCTCATCACTCCAAATGACTTTGTGCCAGAAGGTTTGAGGTTTGACTCTGTGCTGTTTGGCGTATTGTAAGCGAGACACTTTGTGGCATTTGCGTAGTAATGGCTTTCTTCTGGCAACTCGACCATGCAGCCCATCTTTCTTCAAGTGCCTCTTTATTGTGCATCTTAAAACAGCCACACCACATGTTTTGAGAGAGTCCTGTATTTCACCTGAAGTTATTTGTGGGTTTTTCTTTGCATCCCGAACAATTTTCCTGGCAGTTGTGGCTGAAATTTTTGTTGGTCTACCTGACCGTGGTTTGGTTTCAACAGAACCTTTCATTTTCCATTTCTTGATTAGAGTTTGTACACTGCTGATTGGCATTCTCAATTACTTGGATATCTTTTTATATCCCTTTCCTGTTTTATACAGTTCAACTACCCTTTCCTGCAGATCCTCTGACAATTCTTTTGCTTTCCCCATGTTTCAGAATCCAGAAACATCAGTGCAGCACTGGATGAAGGATGCAAGGGTCTGTCAGAAGTCCAGAAACTCACTGACCTTTTATACACACACACTAATTACAAGCAAACCATTCAAACCCATTTGTCTCAACTTGTTTGCATGTTGTCAGGCCAAAATCACCAGGGTATGTAAACTTTTGATCAGGGTCATTTGGGCAGTTTCTGTTGTCATTATAATTTAAAAAGAGTAAACACTGTTGATTGATAATAAATGGCTTTAGCCAAACACTAACCATGTGTGAAAGAAAAGTTTTTGTGTTATAATTCATATTCTCTGAAAAATGGCCAAGAAATCATAAATTTTGCCAGGGTATGTAAAATTATGAGCACAACTGGTATATATACTGTATTTATAACCATTTTATATTAGGAAAGCCTGTAGATCTCTAGTCCTTCGTTTAATGTTGCTCCAACTTAATAACCAACTTAATAACCAACTATCATTCAAGACGACTTGTACAAACAATAAAAACTTCTGACTAATCTATTAAAGTACGGACAAAATCCTGTCTTAGGTGGTATGATGAATATCGTTTGTATCTTATATCAAATTACTCCGCAATCTGGTGATCAGGATATAATGTTTCCTCTTAGCACTATTCAAGGCATCCATTTATAGCAATTTTAAATTTTACCTATTTGAGTATGCTTAGACTGCACTAATCCTTCTGGCAGTTGATTTAAGTAACCTAGTGTGTACTGTTGACCAGTAATAACAAACTAAATTAGTATATCAATTTATAGATGTGATCCACAAAAGACTGACTGTAACTGATATCCTCATTTATGATTAAGGACCCTCGCATGTGCATGTGTTACAAAGATGGTCGGTAGAGGATAATATAACTTGAACCATAATGGTTTCACTTCTATACACTAAGTGAATATCAGATATGCATTAATTTTTCTGCCAATTCCTACTATCATTTGAACATAATTTTTGATGCGCGGTAGGGCAGACTTATGTATTTATATCTAAGAGCGAGTTGGATGTTACAATCAGTAATGATTTACCTGGATACTGAATGATAATATAAATAGTATCAATCTAGCCCATCTGTAATATATATATATATATATATATATATATATATATATATATATATATATATATATATATATATGTTATAAATGTCTATTCACATCGGTCATTTATGTATACGATATCTCCCAACTTTAATTTATATTTGCTGTCTGTGATTTAAGCTGTCACTTGTAGGTAAACATGATCATCCAATAGCATTTGCTATCTTGTAAACAGCTGCTCTGAGGCACATCCCCCTATGATGCTGTTTGCATCATTACAATCACATAGACTTCTGATTGGCGGTGTTCGTCAACAGACCAGAATTACCAGATGTACTTTGTCTTGCCTCATCATAATTCTAGTATTTACGTCAGTAGTGATGCTTCTGACACACCTCTTATTGGCTACTATCATATGATTGACAGACCGATTTGGCCAATTATAACTAAACTTCTTTCCTATTACATTAGAAGGTGGGATTTATGGACTGTAAAATAGGCTGCTCCCCCTCTGAAGAAGCATTTTTGTGAAACGCGCATCAGGGGTCATCTGGAGTAGCTCTGTCTCTCCAGTCCTTCTTTTAATATTGCTTACCAAGGTTTAAAAACCTGTCTCCCATTTAAGTAATTGGTTATTTCAGCCGTGCAGTCTAGATTAAAATGATTACAACTAAGATAATTTAATCTCAGCCCTCGGATTGTAAGTTTTTTTTTATTAGACTCAAATATAGTTACTGCTGGCTGTTAACATCTTACACTATAAGGATATTATGGGAGTTTCAGTGTTTTCCCTGGTTTAAGTGTTTTTAATGAGAGCTTAAGCCTTATGTATGCACGAGATCCAATTTTTCTTATTATTTAATAAATTCATTTTAATAAAGTTATTTGTATGAATGAGAATCAAAATATTATATACATTAAAAAAAATTCTCTTAGAGCAGAAATATAAATTTCTACGCAGACTAAAGCTACTTATACTTAATTTTATGATCTATACAATTACTCTGTTAGTTGAAAGATGCAAGAGTCTGTCAGAAGTCCAGAAACACATTTTATACACACACACTAATTACAAGCAAACCATTCAAACCCCTTTGTCTCAACTTGTGTGCATGTTATCAGGCCGAAATCACCAGGGTATGTAAACTTTTGATCAGGGTCATTTGGGCAGTTTCTGTTGTCATTTTAATTTAAAAAGAGTAAACACCGTTGATTGATAATAAATGGCTTCAGCCAAACACTAACCATGAGTGAAAGAAAAGTTTTTGTGTTATCATTCATATTCTCGGAAAAATGGCCAAGAAATCATAAATTCTGCCAGGGTATGTAAACTTATAAGCACAACTGGTATATATACTGTATTTATAACCATTTTATATTAGGAAAGCCTGTAGATCCAAATCTATATTTAATCCTTCTGGCTGCATACTTTTTTAAGGTAAGATAAGAAAACCTCCAAACAGAGTATAAATGCTAAACAAAAAGCAAGATTGTTTACAATCTATAATAAGAATCATAAAGATATTTGAACAAAATCTGGATAAACACTGGGGAATCTTATTAATGGATCCTATATTACAACAAAACTTGGATCAAAACCTCACATCATTTATAAAATAAATAATAACCTTAAAATATTTTGGCCCCAACTAAATTTAAATCAGCTACTAAGGAAACTAACACTAACACAATGTGGTTAACTTGCAAAAAGGGTTTACAAAAATGTAGAAAAAAAGATTTGCTGCACAAGTCGCTGTATGTAAACAATGAGGAGTTTTTTTTTATAATTATAATAAATCGAGGCAATTTAAATGTAATGCCTCATGTACATGCAATAGCACATTTGTAGTATACCAACTAACCTGCAAGTGTGACAGAATTTATATCGGTAGAACTAGGAGAAAATTAAAATTACAAGAACATCTAAGAAATATAAAGGACTTTCGAGAAACACATGGCTAGATTACGACTTTTGCATTAGGCTTAAAAAGCAGCGTTGGCCGGTCCTAACTCTGCTTTTTAACGCCCGCTGGTATTACGAGTCTTGCAGGTACAGGTGTACCGCTCACTTTTTTGGCCAGACTTGGAAATACCGCAAATCCACTTACGTAAATTGCGTATCCTATTTTTTCGATGGGACTTGCATAGCGCCGGTATTACGAGTCTGACAAAAGTGAGCGGCACACCCTCTCTTGTCAAGACTGGTACCGCATTTTAAAGTCAGTAGTTAAGAGTTTTACACTACAATGCCATAGCATAAAACTCTTAACTAAAGTGCTAAGAAGTACACTAACATCCATAAACTACCTATTAACCCCTAAACCGAGGCCCTCCTGCATCGCAAACACTAAAATTAAATTTTTAACCCCTAATCTGCCGAACCGGACATCGCCGCCACTATAATAAATATATTAACGCCTAAACCACCGCACTCCCGCCTCGCAAACATTAGTTAAATATTATTAACCCCTAATCTGCCATCCCTAACATTGCCGACACCTACCTACATTTATTAACCCCTAATCTGCCGCCCCCAATGTCGCTGCCACTATACTAAAGTTATTAACCCCTAAATCTAAGTCTAACCCTAACCCCCCTAACTTAAATATAATTACAATAAAGCTAAATAAAATTCCTATCATTAACTAAATAATTCCTATTTAAAACTAAATACTTACCTATAAAATAAACCCTAAGCTAGCTACAATATAACTAATAGTTACATTGTAGCTAGCTTAGGGTTTATTTTTATTTTACAGGCAAGTTTGTATTTATTTTAACTAGGTACAATAGTTATTAACTATTTAATAACTACCTAGCTAAAATAAATACAAAAGTACCTGTAAAATAAAACCTAACCTAAGTTACAATTACACCTAACACTACTCTATAATTAAATTAATTTCCTAAATTAAATACAATTAAATACAATTAAATAAAATTAGCTAAAGTACAAAAACTAAAAAAAAGCTAAACTACAAAAACACTAAATTACAGAAAATAATAAACAAATTACAATATTTTTAAACTAATTACACCTAATCTAATCCCCCTAACAAAATAAAAAAGCCCCCACAAAATAAAAAAAGCCCTACCCTACACTAAATTACAAATAGCCCTTAAAAGGGCCTTTTGCGGGGCATTGCCCCAAAGTAATCAGCTCTTTTACCTGTAAAAAAAATTACAAATCCCACCCAACATTAAAATCCACCACCCACAGAACCAACCCTACTCTAAAACCCACCCAATACCCCCTTACAAAAACCTAACACTAACCCCTTGAAGATCACCTTACCAGGAGAAGTCTTCATTAAACCGGGCCAAAGTCCTCAACGAAGCCGGGAGAAGTCTTCATCCAAGTGGTCCTTCAGACGGGCGAAGTGGTCCTCCAGACGCGGAGCGGGTCCATCTTCAAGACATGCGACGTGGAGCATCCTCTTCAATCAACGGCTAACACAGACAGCCAATAGGATTGAGCTTGCATTCTATTGGCTGATTGGATCAGCCAATAGGATTGAACTTCAATCCTATTGGCTGATTGCATCAGCCAATAGGATTTTTTCTACCTTAATTCCGATTGGCTGATAGAATTCTATCAGCCAATCGGAATTGAAGGAACGCCATCTTGGATGACGTCACTTAAAGGTACCTTCATTCTGTGTTAGCCGTCGATTGAAGAGGATGCTCCATGTCCGATGTCTTGAAGATGGACCCGCTCCGCGCCGGATGGATGAAGATAGAAGATACTGTCTGGATGAAGACTTCTGCCCGTCTGGAGGACCACTTCGCCGGCTTGGATGAAGACTTCTCCCGGCTTCGTTGAGGATTTCGGCCCGGTTGGATGAAGACTTCTCCCGGTAAGGTGATCTTCAAGGGGTTAGTGTTAGGTTTTTGTAAGGGGGTATTGGATGGGTTTTAGAGTAGGGTTGGTTGTGTGGGTGGTGGGTTTTAATGTTGGGGGGGATTTGTAATTTTTTTTACAGGTAAAAAAAGTTGATTACTTTGGGGCAATGCCCTGCAAAAGGCCCTTTTAAGGGCTGAAAAAAGTATGCTACTAAAGCATACAATAGGGTGCGCAAAACAAAAAACAAAAAATATATAAGCAAAGAATATAGTGTATAAATATAAATATTAGTATTAGATGTGCTAGTGATTAAATAAAATAATCATTGAATTCAAATGATCGTACTATTCCAAAAATAAATCAAACCTGTGCGATGGAGTGCACACAAGGGTTTGTAAAAGTGCTGTGTTATTACGTTGGTGATAAAAAAGGAGATGAGAAGGTGTAAAAAATATATAGCCTAAACAGTGGATAAATGATTAAAATAGTGTGACTGATACTGTGTTTTGTCTCAATCTATAAGACCGTAGTGTGAAATTATGTTGCAAAATAATGATTTTCAAAGGTGTAGAAGACATGCAGTGTACACTGATGTGTGTGCTATAAAAAAACAATATCAATAGATCTGTGATCTAATATTCACATAGACCCAAAGTTGGTAAAAAATAGATAATGAAAAATAAACAATAAATGACAGATAATGTAATATAAAATATATAAATATATTCACTGTAATGTCCAGCAAACAAAAAAGATAGATAGAGTCGCTGTCAATTTCAGCAAGTGTGATAGGCTGCTTCACTCCAGGCCGATGGTGAGTAGGAAAATCTATAAAATTAAAAGCAAAAGAGAGAGAGCGCCTAATAGTGTAATATCGTCTGGAACCAGGCAGATACAAACAGTAACGGCATCAGCAAAATGGATACTCACAAAAGAGTTGGCACTCGCAAGTAGTGCATACAAGCTGGCTGACCTTTATACAGCAGTCAGTACGCTGAAAATATGAGATTCGTATCGGAGATCTATCAAAACAGAAGAGGGAAAAAGCGCCTAATAGTGCAGTATCGTCTGAACCCAGGCAGACACAAACAAAACAGCGGTAACAGCAAGATGGGTACTCACAAGAGAATTGGCACTCACTGGTAGTGCATTCGGGCAGGCTGACCTTTATACAACAGTCAGTACGCTGGAGATTTGGAGATCATATCCCTCTGACCGGTTGTGTGGCTGTTTGTAGCTGTTGTAAATTCAGGCTTTTCCTCCGCACACGGCGTGTGCACTAATTCAGCGTCTGAGATTCAGCTGTTCTGCGATGGAAGGAAATCCTCTGTGTATGACGTGGGCAGTCTGATTGGTGTACCTAGAACTGTGTAACAGCTGAGAGCGCACACAGTATGATGTTGTTACTAATCCAATGTGGTATATGCTTAATAGGATAAGCTGAGCTAAAAATATTTAAAACCAAAAGTCTTTAAAACAAGAAGACAGCGAACAAATGCTATGTGATTATTAAAAAAGAGAGATTTATTTAGAGCTAATAATTAAGGGCTATTTGTAATTTAATGTAGGGTAATACCAGCACTGTCTGTAAGTGAGCAGTGAGCATAGCCTCTAACGCAAAACTCGTAATCTAGGTGACAGTGTTTCTGAACACTTTAGAGTGATAATAGCAACCCTTCTGGACTAAGTGTTAAAATCATTGAATGGATCAAACCTAATAAATTAGACCACAATAGACTATTAAAACTCAGGCAGAGAGAAATTTTCTGGATATACACCATAAAAAGTATGCAGCTAAATATAGATTTGGATCTACAGGCTTTCCTAACCTTTTTGATTCATAAGGTTTTAAATATACTAGGTTATCAAGCAATGTTAGGAATACTTATATTAGTGTGTATATATACACATGTGTATATATATATATATATATATATATATATATATAGTAATTATTTTTTATGCACATATAGATTGGTTCATTATCCTAGTTTTAAGATCAACTAGATATTCATTCCTTTCACAAGAGAGCACTGTTATCCTTTTTTTTTTTTGTAGATATATATTTATGTTTGAAATAATAGCAAGCAACTATTAAATCCCTTTTTAATATATCTCCAATACTTTGATTTTGCCGGTCCTCTGGCGGTCAGCTGTCACTTTCGGTCCGGGGCTCAATTCCAGTCCGTCATTGAGTTCCAGGAACCCCTGATAGGCCAAGGAGGTTTTATGGTCCTCTGGAGGTCAGCCACCACTAGCAGTCTGGGGCTCAATTCTGGTCTGGCACTGAATTCCAGGAGCCCGGATAGGGCAAAGAGGTTTTGCCGGTCCTCCAGTGGTCAGCAGTCCACAACTAAATTCTGGTCCGGCACTAAGTTCCAGGAGCCTGGACTCCTATCCGGCTCCTGGAACTCAGCTATCAATGGGTGAGACGTCACCCACATTGCTCAGACACACCCCTTTTTTGGGACATTCCATCGTGCTGAGATGCCAACGAGGCAATCAATGCAGTTTCCCAATGGTCAGAGTTGTTTAATCCAAGGCAATTGTTTGTGACAAGAGGTCACACTTTAAGGCTACAGGAAAGGAGATTTAGGGCCAAAACCGATCGTATGTTCTCATGTGCGCTAACCCGACATGAAAATATGAATTTATTTTCATACAGGGGGTGAGAGTCCACAATCCCTTACTCAAAGAAATTACTCTTCTCTACTACTAGGAGGAAGCAAATATTCCCAAACCCCAAGAGCTCTATAAAACCCTCCCACCTCACACATACCTTAGTATTTACTTTGCATCTGCTGGAGGTGGTTGAAGAATGAAGATGTGCATGTGTTCTTTGGAGAAAGGGGTTTAAAGTCTATGTTGAAGCCCTATTCCCCTCAGAATACAGTGCTTGTTAGAAGGATGTATTTGGGGTATGGTTTATGATCCAGAAGAGGGGCATGTTTTCTGTCTCCCTTTACATCATACTCCTATTACATAACCTCTGCTGACATGTTTCAGTACTGGTTTGGCTGTCTGCTATTTGTTTGAAAGTAGACAAGTGTCTATGGGTAAGTATGTTTTATTTTGACATATAGACAATCATTTAGCTGCTTTATGGGCACTTTTAAGTTTTAAAAAGTTTATCTATATATGTAATTTTATATCACTCTAGGACAGATCCTTTCTCACTATTTTTCTTTTTGGTGCGCTTAGTTTTTCACACGTTGGCTGTCTTTGCATGTTGGGATTATGCTCTTTGGGTTAGTGCACGTCCCTTAGACAGGAGCAGTCAGGTAGCGCAGGTCTTCTTTTCTTTAGCTCAGCAATGCACATTGTTAAAAGCTTCTTAGGTGGGGTTAAATGGTTTCCTTTTCTCAAGAGTTTTTTTAGGGGTTTAATAGTGCTTATTGCACTGCTGTGCCATATGCTAGAATGGAGCAGCAGGTTTCAGTCCCTAAATATACCCTAGAAACTGAGTCTCCTGAACACCTTTCTACTTTTTATAGGCGTGCTTATTGTGAAAAAGCTAAGGTTCCCTCCTCCTCTCATTTATGTGGCTCATGTTAAATTTGTTAATGCATTCTGATTCAGGCTCGTAAACCTGTTTCTAGGAAGATGTATCACATGGTTTGGAAAACCTTCTTTTCTTGGTGTGTAAATCATGTTTTTTTCTGGCGTTCTTTTAGAATTCCTAGGATTCTTCAGTTTTTACAGGATGTCCTGGATAAAGGTTTATCTGCCGGTTCTCTAAAAGGGCAGATTACAGCTCTTTCAGTTTTGTTCCACAGAAATATTGCTAATCTTCCTCATGTTCATTGTTTTGTTCAGGCTTTGGTCCGTATTAAACCTGTTATCAAGCCTTTTTCTTCTCCTTAGAATCTTAAAGGGACACTGAACCCAATGTTTTTCTTTCCTGATCCAGATTGAGCATGACATTTTAAGCAACATTCTAATTTACTCCTATTATCAAATTTTCTTTATTCTCTTGGTATTCTCTTGGTACCAAGAGAATAAAGAAAATTTGATAATAGGAGTAAATTAGAACGTTGCTTAAAATGTCATGCTCAATCTGGATCAGGAAAGAAAAACATTGGGTTCAGTGTCCCTTTAAGATTCTAAGGAGAAGAAAAAGGCTTGATAACAGGTTTAATACGGACCAAAGCCTGAACAAAACAATGAACATGAGGAAGATTAGCAATATTTCTGTGGAACAAAACTGAAAGAGCTGTAATCTGCCCTTTTAGAGAACCGGCAGATAAACCTTTATCCAGGACATCCTGTAAAAACTGAAGAATCCTAGGAATTCTAAAAGAACACCAGAAAAAAACATGATTTACACACCAAGAAAAGAAGGTTTTCCAAACCATGTGATACATCTTCCTAGAAACAGGTTTACGAGCCTGAATCAGAATGCATTAACAAATTTGAAATGCAAGAATCTAAGTTTAGATGCCGGACCATTTGTAGTGAACAACCTGGGTTGTCCTTCCTGATTGGTGGATAAATTCATCCACCAATAAAAATGTGCTGTCCAGAGTCCTGAACCCAAAAAAAAGCTTAGATGCCTTCTTTTTCAAATAAGGATAGCAAGAGAACGAAGAAAAATTGATAATAGGAGTAAATTAGAAAGTTGCTTAAAATTGCATGCTCTATCTGAATCATGAAATCATTTTTTTGGTTCAGTGTCCCTTTAACCTAATGCTAAGGATTTTGTAGGTTCCTCCTTTTGAATCTATACACAACTTGGACATTTAAGTTCTTTCTTGGAAAGTGTTATTACTTCTGGCTATATCTTCTCCTAGAAGAGTTTCTGAATTGTCTGCTCTTTCTTGTGAACCTCAATATTTGATTTTTCATCAAGATAAGGCTGTTTTGCAGACATCATTTAATTTTTTGCCTACGGTTGTTTCTTCAGTCAACTTTGGTAGAGATTGTTGTTCTTTCTTTGTGTCCTAGTCCTAAGAATGCTTTTGAAGATCTTTGCATTCTCTGGATGTTTTTAGGGCATTAAAATATTATGTTGATGATACTAAAGATTTCAGAAAAACATAGTTTGTTTGGTTTTTTTTTTTCTGTACCTTGGAAAGGTCATAAAGCTTCTGCTATCTCTTTAGCCTCTTCCACTTGATTAAAACTATTTAATCACTGAGTTTATTTGAAGGCAGGTCAGCCTCCACTGATTACTGCTCACTCTACTAGGCCACCGGCCAGTTACCACTTTTTGGGCTTTTTAGAATGAGGCTTCAGTTTATCAAATCTCAAACGCAGTTACTTGGTCTTCTGTCAATACTTTTCACTAAATTATACATTTTCACCATTTTGATGTTTTTTGCTTCCTCTGAAGCAGCCTTTGGTAGAAATGTTCTTCAGGCAGTTGTCTCAATTTAAGGGTTATGCCTGTTTTTTAAGTGCATGAGGCTGTGGATTTATTTTCTCAGTGAAAAAACCTCTTTAAATCCCTCCCATTATGTTATTACTCATGGACTCCACAGCTTGAGTATTAGCTCCCACGAGTAATGGATCATGGACTCTCACCACCTGTATGAAAGAATTTATGCTTACCTGATAAATTCATATATTTCATGGTGGTTAGAGTTCACAAGCCTCCACCCTTTGTTTTTTGGGATTAGATTTTTTTAAGCACATATTTTTCCCCTGCTCCTTTTATGGCTCTTATTCCTTTGTCTTACCTCACTTGACTATATATTAGACTTAGGTATGTGTGAGGTGGGAGGGCATTTATAGAGCTCTTGGGGTTTGGGAATCTTTGCCTCCTCCTAGTGGTAGAGAAAAGTAATTCCCATTAGTAATGGATTGTGGACTCTCGCCACCATGAAAGAAATGAATTTATCAGGTAAGCATAAATTATGTTATTTCACATTCCAATGTTTTTCACTCAACAGAATATGTCCTATTAATTATATTAATATATATATATTAAATATATATATATATATATATATATATATATATATATACACATGATTAGAAATAGGTATAGATATATACAGATATATATAGGAATATCTATTTAAAAATACTTAAAATATATTCTATTATATGCTGATTTTACAGTTAATATACACTATAACACTTTATTAAATATGAATATTGCATAAATATGCTTTTACATGTTTTCATCTACTTACCCTCAAGGGCTCCAATGCATATATATACTGTATATATATATATATATATATGTGTGTGTGTGTGTGTGTGTGTGTGTATTTATGTGTTTATATGTGTATATATGTCTGTAAATACATATGTACACATATAAATAAATATATATATAGACATGTATATGTATGTATCTGTATATTAAAGCCCTTTGCCTGTTTGTTTTTTTCTAACACCTGAACCCTCATAACTCTTTTGTGCAATATTTTTTAAAATCATTTTTATAAGATGGCGTTATGAGTGTAACTGTACTTTGTAATGCATTTTTTATGTGTTTTGTGACACTTTTTTAGTTTTGCAAAACAGTTAACCAGAGCTCTGACGCGGTAATCATTCCAGCATAAATCGTGATTGCACTCAAGTGATTGTGTTTACTTTCAACTCGTAATACGAGCGATAAGCCTGATGAACGCAAACACCTGTGATAAACCCCTTATCGCTCGCACGCAAATGTATGCGCTTCACTCTTAAAGGGACATAATACTCATATGCTAAATCACTTAAAAAATATAAAAAAGGAAAATATTTTACCTCACAACTTCCTGGGTATTATGACCCTTTAAGCTGGCCCTTAGTCTCCAGCAATGTAAATGTTTTTTTCACTGCAAGAACAATCCATTTGTCTAACTCCTTGCCTAAGAAGTGACTGCCAATAACAAATACATTTAAAAATGGCTGAAATATATTTGTTGCTGAAAAATAAATTAGGGAAATAATTGGTTGTGTTAATTGGATAGGCTTTTCAATTGTTTAATAAAAGTTTTTTTTATTGTAAATCATCTACTATGTTACTAATAAATATTTATTTTATTTGTAATAATAATGTGTTTATGTGAGTTCCACTGAAATGGCAGTTATTGAATACATTCAGAACTCCCATTTCAATCTTTCTCTATGTTTAATGATATTAGTTTTAGGTTGATTTAAAATATTTTGTGGACCCACCATCTACAAAATCTGTATTTCACCAACATAGACATGTTTAATTAATTAAATATATACTAGTAAAGATTAATTTTAGTCTAGCTTTATGGTGAGGAAATGCCACTGGTTTCCACATTCCTCTGTGAGAGAAGCGTTTTTGTTCACTGGCACTTTAACTATATTTGCCCAAATGTTTACCTCCTGTTTCTTTTATGTAATTAATTAATTAATTAGCATACCCTTGACACCAGGGTCATTACCCTATGTAAGTGATTCTTTACAGATAAAGATGGATTAACTTGTTTTGTTGCCATCTGCTAGATTTCAGACTTAAAGTGATGGTAAATCCTAGCTAGGATTTACCAGTGCTACAAATAAAGGGACTTTCAGTCATGAAGTATAAAATACTTCATGTTGAGAATTTTTTTATTTGCCTGTAGCGTATGCCATGCTGTGTGCCTCAGGCCGCCCACAGCAGAACGCTATTTTTTCAATGAGGTGATGTTTCCACCTCTTAGCCAATAGCCATGTGGCCCCATTGGCATTATACCGGATAGCTAACATGCTATTGGCTAAGATCACCTCACTGAAAAAAAAAAACATTCTGCTGTGGCCGCTGCATACAAATAAAGGAAGTTTCAGCATGAAATATTGTATCCTTCATGACTGAAAGACCCCTTTATTTGCTACTCTTGTAAATCCTAGCATTTCAAAAATGCTAGGATTTACCATCACTTTTTAAAGTTCTAAAAAAATCTTGAAACAAAAAGGTAGAGAGATTAGGAAAGACAAAGAAGGAACAGAACAGAATGAAAAGCAGAATGATAAAGAGGTACTTGGAACAGTAAAGGGGAAAAAGCAAGAAGGTGAAATTAAAGGGTCATTATTACAGTGAATTTATCACATGATCTTATTCGTTAGAATATGTCATTTTAGTACTACTGACTCTGCAATTCTATGTGCTTAACCCCCACAAAGGGGTTAAACACATATTTAAAGTACCACCCAAAAAATGGCTAGTAAGCTAACCAGCAGTGGTAGTAGCACGACTCAGCTGTGCCATTGCCTCTACAAGCCATGAGCATAGCAGTTCTCTGCAGCTCCAGAGCAGTACTTTAAAGGGACACTGAACCCAATTTTTTTTTTCTTTCGTGATTCAGATAGAGTATACAATTTTAAACAACTTTCTAATTTACTCCTATTATCAATTTTTCTTTGTTTTCTTTCTTTCTTTATTTGAAAAGAAGGCATCTCAGCTATTTTTTGGGTTCAGAACCATGGAAAGCACTAGTTTATTGGTAGGTGAATTTACCCACCAATCAGCAAGAACAACACAGTGTGTTCACCAAAAATGGGCCGGCATCTAAACTTACATTCTTGCATTTCAAATAAAGATACCAAAGAGAATAAAAAGAATTTGATAATAGGAGTAAATTAGAAAGTTGCTTAAAATTGCAAGCACTATCTGAATCACGATAGAAAAAATTTGGGTTCAGTGTCCCTTTAATTATATGTTTAATCCCTTTAGTGGATTTGCAGGGTCAATAGTGCTAAAATTACATTTTCTAGCTAATTAGAGAATGGACTTTTTGTAGTATTATGGCCCTTTAAATCTCCTCATGAGAAATTAATATTGGAAAAAGAATAATAAATTAAAGAAAGTTGAATGGTCCCTCCCTAGGCCAAGAACATATTCTCTATTTTTGTTTCTTTCTAAATTCAGTTGAACTTACAGGTGTACTGTTTTTTGCAAAAGTAGGGAAATATTTACATAATAGCACACTTCATTTATGTTTACTAATATTCTATAGAATATTAGTAAACATGACAAATGTTTTTTTTAACCCCTTGCGATAAATGGACACAGGAACTATGTCAGACAGTACTTTGCAGAGTGTACTGTGTTTATGAAGTACCTACGTCCAGCACGGAGCTGAAAGCTAAGGTACCTACAGTCAGCTTAGATTGACTGTAACAATCTTCTGTTGGTGCCGGTGGGAGGTGTGGAAGGAGGGGCTGTCCAGCGCAGTTCTTTTTTTTTTTTTTTTACTTAAAGGGACACTAAACCCAATTTTTTTCATGATTCAGATTTTTTTCATGATTCAGATAGATCATGCAATTTTAAGCAACTTTCTAATTTACTCCTATTATCACTTTTTCTTCGTTCTCTTGCTATCTTTATTTGAAAAAGAAGGCATCTAAGCTTTGTGTTTGGTTCAGGACACTGGACAGCACTTTTTTTTATTGGTACATGAATTTATCCACCAATCAGCAAGAACAAACCAGGTTGTTCACCAAAAATGGGCCGGCATCTAAACTTAAATTCTTGCATTTCAAATAAAGATACCAAGAGAATGAAGAAAATTTGATAATAGGAGTAAATTGTCATGCTCTATCTGAATCACAAAAGAAAACATTTCGGTTCAGTGTCCCTTTAATGCATTTGTTGTCATTATACTCTTGTTCCTATTACTCCCAGCGAATTTCCCACCCATTGTCAGAACTGGACTCCATTTAATACTATTCAGTTGAATCATTACATAGGGACAATACTTACACAACATTTACTGTGAATGTGTTCAAAATGCTTTTTCCACCTCAACATAACCTTCTTTAAAAATGACTGTAGTCATTTAAAAAGGAAGAACTCAGCTACACTATTTTACACTTAAATTATATTTTAGTTTGGAAATTGCCTGCAGCTACTTCCTGGATTGATATTCTTTATTTCTGCGCTAATGTGACTCTCATGGTTCACTAACAAGAGCGAGCTGTAGTGGCATCTGATATAATAGAATTAAGAAGTTAAGCTCAATCGTGCAAGGTAAGGTGATTCTATATAAAGCATCAACATGTAACAAGAAAGATAATGAATGAGCACTGAGTCTTTTATTAATCCTATTACCTCACAAAAAGATTGAGGTCCAATTTTAGACATTTCAAATTACTATAATGGTAAAAACTGACTAAGCTTCAAATTCTATTTTTTTTTTCTTTGCTTTTTATGTACTGGTAAAAAATGAATAGTTAGTAAATTATGCTTCTGTTTAAAGGAAAAACTGCATATCAAATAAATCATAATAGTAATATACATCCTTAATGACTATAATTTTTTTTTAAGTAAACCAGCAACTACATTTTCTGAAAATGATGTTGTCATATGAACACAAATAAATTATTACATTCAACAGCAACACTCAAAAACAGTATTTTTAAATATTATATATTTAAGGAAAGTCAACTGTTTATCCATAAAACTATAATATATTAAAAATATTTTTTTATAAAAATTAGGAAGTACTTGTAATTTAATGAAAATCATATTTTAATGATCAAACATCACAAAAATTCAACTATGCTTAAAGTGATGGTAAATTCTCCCCTTTTAAAAATCAGATCAGTAACGGTTATGATATTAAAGATGGAGTTTCATTCATCCGTTGTAATGAAGTTGCGCTATAACTTACTTTTTAATATAGATATGAAATTCTAATTCCCTGTGCCCCGTCTCCCTCTTCAAAAGTACATTTTTTTTTGTGAGCTAACAGTTTGAATTGTTGTCCAATCAGCGCTATAGCTACAACAAAAGTGCCATATGGGGAGAGCGCTGATTGGACAACATTTCAAAGCTTTAGCTCACAAGTTCATATTTATATTTAAAAGTAAGTTATAGCGCAACTTCTTTACAATTGATTAATTAAACAGCATCTTAAATATCATTAACATTCCGGATCTAATTTTAATAAGAGGAGAGTTTACCATCACTTAAAAGTGCCAAAAAACACGTTGAGATCTGTGCATATCCTAAAAGGGCTAATTATGTAAAAATAGTTTGCATAAAAAAATTGTTTAAAGTTTTCTGGCAAGTATTTAAAAAAAAATTCAAATATAAGCCATGCTGTCTGGAGCAGTCTGCTCCACCCCCTCTTAGTGTTTAGACACAGGCATTGTATTTCAACTGAAGTCACAGCTTCTAGGTATGCTCCAGCAGATAATCCCTATTCACTTTTGCATTCTACCAAAACAACAATAGATATAGATACAGCCATAGAAGAAAATGCGTGGGGGGAGTTAGAGCTTTAAAATTCAGAAACTAAAAAGAATGGGTTAATGGCGAGGTACTGCAGTATACATTTGCAGGTAAAGTAATTAAAGCACATATTATTTTATTTTGTCTCCATCCCAACATGTTTTGTGTTACTTTAAGCAGGGTGTGCTATTTATGTGCTATGTGTATATGAGGTTCTTTTAAAAAAAAAAAAAATCAAGGTCCTAGGCACAGAACATTTTATGAGGTGTGCACCAGGGTTGTAATTATTATTATTTTTGTTGTTATTAATATTTCTGTTTAATATTGCCTTTATTGTGAACAAAATATTAAAACAAATGTGACAAGAAATAACAGAAAACCAACAAATAAACATTGTACCAGAGTTCAGCCATCCAGCATATGTCAGAGCAGAGGACCTTCATTTTAATGGTTTCCCTAGTATAATTAGCAATCTCAGTAATACATTGCAGATCTCAGTCTAACCATCTATGATTGAACTTCTTGTAAGGTTATGGCATTTCTTATGAGTAAGATAGACAGGGTAAGGGAGAAGCTGGACAAGAAGGGGTTAATTAGCACTCATTCCTGTAATTTTTGTAAGTTTGTTGAGACATATTCAACTAATAGTTGAAGTGATAGATAAGCTAAAACGTAATATTTATTAAACCACCATTAAAATGTATTTGAAATTACAACTGGGATAAATCCCTATTAAATCACCATTGTGCTCAACACACAAAGTTTAATTACCAACTGCAATATACCGAGACAGTAAACACAGCTTCATCCACCCCCCTGTATTCCTGGCCAGTGACTGGAGACTCTGGTTTCAGGTGACAGGGATGGCTTCAATGCTGTGTTCAAATCCCTTGCAGATAAGTTGACTTATTCAGTGGAGTATCAATAAAGATATTTAAAATCAAACACCATTCACACTAGCATGCTTCACACAAACGCGTTTCGGCCGAGTAGCGGCCTTTCTCAATGTGTAAGATAAAATTGACAAGACGAGTGTATTGCTAATGGCTCCTTAAATACCTAATGTGTGAGTTAACTATCCAATTACATTGCGTATTGTGTACACGCCCATCCTTTGGCGAATCACAAGCGATCTTATGTGAAAGTGCCTTTACATTGCGGTCTATGGGGACTGTTATTCCTATAAATATATATGTATATGCTTCCCCAAGGTTCACTTGGGGGGATGCCAGAAGATCTGTGGGGCGCCCCCCCCCCCTTTAACCCCCGGCAAAAAAATAGTGTAGATGGGCTTTATTCAGAAGCGTTTGGGTAATCCTAGGATTACCTGGGGTAAAGCCCGATGTATGATCTTACATCGGACTTTACCCACCAGCCACTGGGAAATGTCTGTTTTTACCCGGGTAATCCTAGGATTACCCAGCTACTTGAATTTACCCATAACATATACACATATTAACATATATTCATATACATATATATTTACACTTTGCGGCCCATCGCTGCTTGATTTACCCCCTTCACTGTGATAGGTTCTCTGCTGTGTCTCATGGCATAAGAAGGAGGCTCCTATGGGAGCCTATGGAAGCACCTGCTCATGCGTACCATACTGTACCTATGCAGTACCTTTTGGACCAGAGAGAGAGAGATCATCTGGGGGACGGTAAAGTCATGAGGATATGGTCAGCAAATAATTCCAGTTTATGATGAGATTGACCTACACTGTTTTACTTAATTGGGGGTGCTAACAAATGTGACAAACGTTTACATTGACAAGATAAACAGGAGGAATGAAAGAGGGCATCCCTGATGAGTTTAATTTTTGATGTTGAAAGGTTTTGATAGGTTGTCATTAACTTTGATTCTTGCAGTTGGAGCAGAATACAGTGACATCTCTTTGTCACAGAGTCAGTTTGAGAAAGATCCAATTTTAGTTAGGTATATCATGCTCGGTGGAGTATTCAGTTAAAGTGTCTTTACAGTATTATCCTTTGCCTCTCTCCTCAGTACAAAACCCACCGCATCTGGGTACACTATTAGTAGAAGGACATGATTTAGCCTAGTTGCCAGTATTTTTGCAATGCTTTTTATATCAACATTGAATAGATTACAGGACATAGAGGTCTGTTTGGCAACTCCCCTGGCTTTGGGAAGAACTGCTATGTGGTGGAAACATGGTGTCTTGTCCGATATCATTAAAGAGTGAATACAAATGTGATGGTAACAGAGTATTAAATGTTTTATAATATTTTCTGCTGAACCTGTCAGGACCTGGACAATTTAATTTTTTGAGCAATTGAATGCCTTCTTTGATCTCCTGTGGAGTTATATGGCCTGATAAATTATGGATCATGTATATTGGACACCTTTGGGACTGCTACAGATTGCAAGGAAACTAAACTCGACTTAAAGGGACAGTTTACTCAAAATTTTTCTCCCCTTTAATTTGTTCCCAATGATCCACTTTACCTGCTGGAGTGTATTAAATTGTTTACAAGTAGCTCCTTTACCCTTATATTGGCATTTGAAATTGTTAATTTAGCATGTGGTATCCCCACCTATTCTGAAAGTTTGTGGCCGCGCGTACCAGCTATAGATACGCTTTGTAAACACAGCCAGCAGAAGAAATTACACTCCCAGTGTGATAAAGCAGAGATAAGGTAGTAAAATGTTGATTTTCCATTGTTCTCTCAAAGTATTGGTGATTGTTTTAAGGACAGATATAAGATAAAGAAGCAGGTCTATGTGCACAATGTGATACAGTAATGAGATCTGATTATACCTACAAGCTCAACCTATTTTATTAGGCTGTGGCTTCAAAACACAAAATCAGAGCTTTAATATACAGAAATAAACCTTAAAAAGTTAATTTTCATACATTTTTTACTCTGCAGTTGGTAAAAAAAGCAATTGTAAACACATTAAGGGAAAAACTATTTTACAGTATACTGTCCCTTTAACATACTAGTCACCATTTATTGAAGTAAGAGACCTTCCATATGCCTCTATTAGTAAAACATAAATTGTAAAAAGAAACATATATATAGCTTAACATATCAGAAACAAATAACAATTTCAACCAAAACATGTATGGCAGGACAAATGTCCTTGTAAAAGCAAGAATTAAGCGGTGCTCAGGTAGTTGCACTCAAAAAATTGTTTATTGATGCATGGACATAAAAAACATAAAAACACTTGCAAGTGAGGATAAGGGTCTTGACGCCGTCATTAGAAGCATAGAATTTGTAACACACCAACTGTTTAAAGGCACTCAAAACTGGGGGTCACATGTTAAACAATAATATCTGCTTAATTAACCCTCTACAGATGCCATTTCAGTGGTTCACATGTAGAAAAAACATTCTATATATCTTTGTTTAGCTAGATCTGGATAATTATTTTTAAATAGTTCATGTGTAGAAAATCATTCTTTATGCCTTTGTTATGCTAAATCTGGATAATTATTAAGGTTAAAGGGACATGAAACCCAACATTTTTCTTTTATAATTTAGATAGAGAATATAATTTTAAACAACTTTCTAATTTACTTATATTATCTAATTATCTAGTTTCATTCTCTTGGTATAATTTGTTGAAGGAGCAGCAATGCACTACTGTTTTTTAACTGAATACATGGGTGAGCCAATGACAATCGGTATAAATACGCAGCTGCTCCTGAGCTTGCCAAGATAAACCTTTCAGCAAAGGATAACAAGAGAAGGAAGCAAATTAAATAATAGAAGTAAATTGGATGGGTCTCATGTCACTTTATGGTTAAGGGAAGAACATTATAGAGTTATAATTTAGAAAGGCACTCTCTCTTCCAGAACCCAGTTTAATTAATATTTAATCCTCCCATTTACTCCATTGCCCAGATACGCTATACACATATATATATATATATGTATATAGAAGAAGGGCTCTTAAGCAAGTGACTCTGACATCTCATTCTGCTATCTCCAGACATTATGTATGCCTCTGTGTTAAATCCCTGGGGCAATCTGGTTTGTAACACAAAAATCCAGATAGCTTCCCTTCTGGACAAAAGGTTATCGATATCCCCCCCTCTTTCTGGAGTCCTGACTTTATCAATAACTAGCCATTTGAAAGATTCCACTTGGCCATTGTGTCTTTCTATAAAGTGTGCTGCCAAGGCTGAGCAGAGTGTAGAAGTAGAGATATCATTCAGGTGTTCTATTATTTTTACCCTCACCTCCCTGGTGGTCATTCCTACATATTGCATCTTACACTCTATACAATGGACAAAGTAAACTACATATTTTGTCCTACAGTTTGTACAACTTGAGATATCATATAATTTTTATGCCGTATCTGCCTGGAATTGTTTTGCCACTAAAGCGTATCCACAGGCTAACATGTCCGTGTCTAGTATATGAATTTTAAATAAAGTTAGAGCTTAATTTCTGTATAGATTGCTATTTTAAAAGTTTTATTTATATAATTTCCCCCTCTCCTAGTTGTGTTATCTTTGTCTGCCCCCCTTCCATAGCGAGTAGGAGAGTATTAAAGGGACAGTCTACACCTTAGTCATCTTAAAGTCTTACTTTAGATTAAGCTGAAAATACCATCCTGCACCCCTTTCTATATCATGCAACAGTAACTTTCCCAGTAAATTTCCCATTTAGGGTAATATGCCAGGGGTGTGCTGGGGCTGCCATTTATCTCAGAATCTCTTACAAGCTTTGCAAGCTGTTCCAATTAACATACATGTCTGCAATCTTAAATTGATTATTAGTCCTCCAGTATTGACCTGTTATACTGACTTGTCAGTGGCTTTCCAGATAAATCACTTTGTCTTCTGTAACCTGATTCTCTGGTATCTGCCTGGACTGATTCTACCTTTAGCCTCAGGTCATCTGGATTTGCAACGCTCTTTGATTTCTGTTTTGAAGCTTCTGTATCCTCTGAGCTTGGCTGTGTTTATGCTCTAATGCATTCATGCAGAATCCTGTTTTATTGGCCAACAAATGGATTGATACTTATTTTTACCCTGGTCCCTACTGGTTTAATTGCCTGTTTAGAGCATTTCTATCTCAATCTGAACTATTACTGACTGTTTTATGGTTTGAGCTTGGTTATGGTTTGCCTGAGCATCAATTCCTTAGCTAACCATACACCTGTCCACGTATTCACCTCTAACAATGTTTGTATCAGGATTTTTTGTAAGCGTCTTTTCAGACACCTGGTACAAATATATTTTTGGGCCCCCTCAAAGTTAACTCAGTAGTAAGCAATAGTAATAATATGTATGCTGCTCTGTTTATTGGTTTTTTAAGATAGATAGATAGATAGATAGATAGATAGATAGATAGATAGATAGATAGATAGATAGCACTCTGGCCTTGGTACCACTGCACATGGTGCACCAATGGTAGTTCTGCCCCTGACAGATACTGTCTGAGAAATATAGAAAAAATTGGAAGACAAAACTTGCTTACACATACACCATTATGGGAAGTTTAATATTAAGTCCAAGTGTCAACTGTACAATAGAAAACAAACACAAAGTCACAAACACTGCAATCTAAACCAAACTGAATTAAGACTTTAGAAAGTGCTAGGCACATGACATCCTAGCATATAGTAATATATGACATACATACACTTCCCCATATCTCATATACTAAGAAGACTGGAATAAGCCAGCGATGAGCTACCACATACACATTAAGAGTAATACAATATTTGTGATAACATTTTTGCATGCTGATGTCTATTGCACAACGTCTTCCTGCAAGTCTGTGCAGTAAGAAATTACTCATTAGATTCCATTGTTTAAATGGTGCCTTTTTACAAAACATGTTTAACAATTTGAGAAATGTTTAAAAGTCCACTATTTTAAAAGTGAAAAACATGGCCACTATTCTTTTTTAGTTTGCAAGATATTAATATCACACAGAGAAAGTCCAGCACTCACTTTTACAAGCTCTTACCTGAGTGCTGGACTTTCTCTGTGTGTTGTATTAATTTGTTTTGTAATTTTCCCTATGGACCTTGCACCTAGGCCTGTCTGGGGTTAACTGCCTGGGACTCTAGGGACAACACAGCTTCCTGTGAGTACCAGTGAGCACCCAGAGCTGAGCATATTGCAGGGTCATGGGATGTGTACCCAGTCTAGTCTAAGAGTGCAGTCCCCTTCCGTGTTTTGTATATAGATAGATAAATAGATATTTATTACTTTATTTTGTATTCTTGTTTGGCTCCATCTTCTGTTCAGTTGTTGGTAATTGCCAATCTCATCAGCCTATAAATACCTTAACGAGCCCTTTGTATTAAGCTTGTCTCTGGGTGTTTGTTTCCTTTGTATTTTGCATGTATTTTATCTGTATTTTTTTTACCTTTCCATATATCTCTGACCATTCTTTTGCCAGCTGATTCTGCTTGTTTGCTTCCTGAATGTATTTGACCCTCTGCTTGACCTCAACTCTGATTTTTGGATTTTGCGTTTGTTCATGTATTTTTTCTTTTTACCTGCAGTCACAACATTCTTGTCCATATTCTGAGTATTGCCCTTCACACTAATGACGCTGGGATAAGAAGAATACTGGCCAGGAAATTGGTCTGGTAGTTTTGCAGGACATAACACATAATGCCCCGAGTCAAAAGGATTCAACAATAATGTTTTTTTTTATTATTATTTAAAAAACAAATACCGTTGATTTCACAATCTCTAAATAAATGGCAAATCCAGATCTCAGTGTGTTGCACTTTCGCAAGAATATTTGCAGCCCCGAAAAGAGTGGAATGTGGCTTGCGGAAGCATACTGACGTATTCTTTACAGAACAAAATAAATAATGCACACACCTACTATTTACATACGTATTTCATCTTGATACTTTTGAGAACTCACAAAATGGATTTTGAAAGTGAGCAAACACCCTATCAGCCCAAAGCCATGAGATGCATAAAGGGACATGTGAAACTTTTTATTTCATGATTCTGATACAGAATACCATTTTAATAAAGTTTTCAGTTTACTTCTATTAGCAAATTTACTTTGTTCTCTCGTTTTTCTTTGTTGAAGACATATCTAAATAGGTAGTGTGCACATGCCTGAAGTCCTACATGACAGGGAATAGTGCTGCCATCTAGTGCTCTTAATATAATAATATTATTGCAAAACTGCTGCCATATTGTGCTGCAGACACGTGCACACTACTGAAATTATCTTCCTGCTTTTTTAACAAAGGATAACAAGTATATGAGGTTGAAAAAAGACAGAAGTCCATGGAGTTCAACCTATACAAATCTAATATACTTAAAAAAGCTCCAGTTTATCTTAAATTAATCCTGCTGACCCATTTAACCCAAGCAATCACATCCCTGAATTCTGTTTCTATCCAGAAATGAATCTAAACCACTTTTAAATGTATCTAAGGTATTGGCATTTACTACCCCCTTAAGTAATGAGTTCCACAATTTTTTTGCTTTTACAGTGAAAAAATGTTTACGTTGCAGGAGATTAACTCTCCTTTCCTCCAGCCTTAAACTGTGCCCTCTTGTCACAAACAATTTTCTTGGAATAAACTTAAGAACATTTAATAATAGAAGTAAATTGGAAAGATGTTTAAAATTGTATGCTCTATCTGAATCATGAAAGAAAATGTTTAGGTTTATGTCACTTTAAGGATACAAATCTTGTTTTGAATAGTGTAAATTAAAATTACATTAATGCAAATATTAAATACCTTAAGGTTTTGCATTAACGTTGAGTTCAGAAGTTTTGCATTCTCAGGTTTCTATTCGTTCTCGAATGCTATGAAATTTTACATATAAGTGGCCATTTAACATTTCTACTATAATCGCGTTTGTAACGCGTCAGTCGCTGTTGGCGCGCGCAGCCAAAAAAATTCACCTGGATGCAGAGAAGCACCACCCTGCCATTTTCGGAATCCACCGGGATGCATCAAAGGCAAACGGAGCATTACAAAAAAAAACGCTCGCAATAAGTATTAAAAAAAAACACCTAACCATCCGCAATAAGTAATAAAAAAAACTAACCGCCCGCAATAAGTATTTTAAAAAAAACGAACCGCCCATACGAAATATTAAGAAAAAAATAAGCTAACCGCCCACACAAAGTATTAAGAAAAAAAAAATACCCAATAAAATTATTAACCCCTAAATCTGCCAACCACAACATTGCAAACTATCTAATACATCTATTAACCCCTAATCCGCCAACCCCCACAATGCATTAAACCTAATTTACCTATTAACTCCTAAACCGCCAACCCCCACAACGCAAGCCCCCTAACCTAACACCCCCTAAATTAACCCCTTAATTATATTAAAAAAAACTACATTACAATTTTAAAAAATAAAAATTACATTAATCTAAAATTACAGAAAATAAAAAAGGCTAACATTACAAAAAATAATAAACAAAGCTATCCAAAACAAAAAATTTAAACCTAATCCCTATGAAAATAAAAAAGCCCCCCCAAAATAAAAACACCCCCTAATCTAAGAATAAACTACCAATAGCCTTTAAAATGGCTTTTTGTAGGGCATTGCCCTAAAGAAATCAGCTCTTTTACATTAAAAATAAACAAAGTCCCCCCCTAACAGTAAAACCCCCCACCCCCAAAATAAAAAAAAATAACACTAATAAACCTAAACTACCTATTGCCCCTAAAGGGGCATTTGTATGGGCATTGCCCTTAAAGGGCATTAAGCTCTTTTTCACTGCCCTTAAAAGGGCATTTAGCTCTTTAGCAAATTGCCCAATAAAAAAAAAAAAAAAAAAAAATGAAAAAAAAACCTAACACTAAAGCCCCAAATAGGTACTTACGGTTTCAGAAGTCCGGCGGAGAAGGTCTTCTTCCAGGCGGGTCCATCATCTTCATCCACAGCGAAGGCGGCACGGAGCGGAGGTCCGGAGCGATCTTAACAGATGTGGCGGTCTTCCCAGATGTGCGCAGAGCGAAGGCGGCATGGAGCGGAGGTCCGGAGCAGTCTTCCCAGATGTGGCGCTCCTCGGCGCAGCACTCCTCGGCTGCGGCAGTCCTCAGTGAAGGCGTGGAGGTTCCTCTTCATGCGATCATTCGCCGCACACTGAAGATTGAATTCAAGGTACCCCATATTTATTGGGGTACCTTGCATTCCTATTGGCTGAAATGTTCAAAATCAACCAATAGGATGAGAGCTACTGAAATCTTATTGGCTGATTTGAACAGCCAATAGGATTTCAGTAGCTCTAATCCTATTGGCTGTTTTGAAAATTCAGCCAATAGGAATGCAAGGTACACCAAATTGATTGCGGTACCTTGCATTCAATATTCAGTATACAATGGATATTGGATGAAGAGGAGCCTCCATGCTGCCGAGGACCAATATTGCAGCGGTTAACCTTGTTGTCTGAGAAGTCCAGATTGGCTCCCCTATAGAAGGAAAATGGTGAGTGGAGTTTGGTTACTTTTAAATAATTTCAGTAAAAAGGAGGTTAAATTATTTAGACTTGGCTGATACATTATTCTATAGCAACACAACATAAATGTCTTGTAATTACAAGGTGTTTAGTGTGCCTTTAAGTACATCTAAAATGGCATTAGTGTGTTTTCTCTATGCACAAAAGTAATATTCTTTGTAAAAAGTCTTGAAGTTGTGTGAAAATAAAACCTAATAAGGACAGTTTTGTGGTTTATGAAGTCCTGTATGAGCAGGCATAATTACTTTAACAGAGCTTTTCACTTTGGTTAATATATTCAGTGATTATCGCTTGAGTAACTTGTAATATGAGCGTGTTTCTGCTTTATGCTCACTGTATCGATACACGGGTGACCACTACCTACTGACTATCAGCATTTGCCGGCTCCTGTTCACTATACATTTTAAAACATCTACAGGCAGTGCACACCAGAGAGACTATAAGGGAAACTGGTTGAAACCTTTGGACGCTTGAAGTGCTTTTTTTATCTCTTTTATCATGTGAGTGCTTTTTATACTATGCGCACTGTTTGTTCTTAAACAAATCTGCACATAGACTGTGGATGCATTGTTTTGTTCTCTTTTTTCGACTATGTACCCCTTACCAACGCTTCAGGTACATGCACCATAGATCGAGAAACAAGGACAATGGACATACAACACATAAAAATGTGTTGTATGCCTTTCTTTCTTAATCAGTGCTATTTCCTGTGTTTTTACAGCTACTCGCCTCATATGCAGCTGGCCACTATCCCTAGTCAAAAAGGATTATCTTCCTGGAGTCAATCTGAAGTAATTGATGACTCCAGACTAGTCATCAGAAGCCATTCTGAAGTGTGCCCACAGGCCAAAATATTTAAATAAGATGACTCTCTAGAATCTTTCATTGGCTGTTCATGCTTGTAAAGTAATCAGTCAGGTAATCAGCTAATATTTCTGGTCATCACCCAGAATTTTTTACCTTAGCTGATGATTTTACAAGCATGATGATATCTGATGATGTGCAAGTGACTTCTAAAGTAGTTTGATGATAATCAAATGACTCCAGGATGGTCTCTAAAGTAATCCTGTTTTTCTTGGGATGTTGATGCAGTTATGGAAAGGAGGGGGGCAAGTTTTACCAGTGAAACTAAAAAAAGGTAAACTGGTCTTCCTTGAAACAATGTTCATTTAATAATTAGACTTGTGCGCTGCGGAAACATTTGTTTTGGTTCGTTTCGGACCGATTCTGATTTTTTCGAATTTTCGGATCGATTTGAATTTGGATACATTTGAGTGTATTTGTTTTGGATTCATTCGGATTCGAATAAATTCAGATGTATTCTGATGTATTCAGTTCGAATTCGATTTGTAAATTCGGAAGTTTGGTATGTGTTAGGTGGGATGTGCTGTGTATTAGACTAGAATTATGTACTGTATATTAGGTGTAACCCAACTGAATCAACATAAGTACCAACCTCACAGGTATCAGCTACACAATATGCACAGAGCTAGCAGAGGTATATAACCTAATATAAAGTACATAATACTAGTGTAATACACAGCACATCCCATCTAAGTACCAACCTCACAGGTACCAGCTATATAATGTGCCCTGCACAGAGCCGGCAGAATAACTTAACCTAATATATTGTACAATACTAGTGTAATTGTGATTAGTCCATGGCCATTCGAATGTAACGAATAAATCTGTTTTATTTATCCGTTTGGATTTATTTATTACAAATGCATTTGATTAGTTTTGTTTCATTGCTAGGGTAATTCGGAAATTCGAATCGATCCGAAGCTCCGAATTTGACAAATTCATACGAATTTCTATTCGATACAAAACGCACATGTCTATTTAATCAGTACCAAATCTTTTTGTTGCTTGGCTTGAGAAAGGGGTAAGCTTTACCCTGAAACATAAACTAGATTTGGTATTGGCCAAGACAGGCAGCTTACCTTGACTTTAAAGGGATATTAAAGAGTAAATACATGCTAGAGATAATGATGTATTCAACACAAAGATTAGCACTAGAATAATGTGTATATGTATTTTTACAATTATATTAGTTGTCTTAATATTGATAATACAAGTGTAATGGTTTAGTTTCTATAAAGTACTCTAGATTCTATAAAGTAATGGGCACCACCATGTTTGAACTAGTTTTCTATTTATCTCTGTCTTCTGCTGAGAACAATAAAGGAAAGATATATGTCAGGTAATAAAGAAGAGTTTGTGTAAACAAAGCTGTGTGGAAACCTATACAACCTTGTATGCATTAGTCTATTTTTTTGCCCGTTTTCTATCTGTTCCTAATTGTTCGCAGCAGGACAGTGAAATAAGGTTAAGATATGGCAGTGCCCATTACTTGACAGAAACTCAGTGGAATTTAAAAAAACTATAACAATATTTAGAGTTAAATTACAGGAAAAGGGGACAAAATAAATAATAAAAGTATATTGCAAAGTTTTTAATAACTACACATAATTAAACATTTTATATTGCAACCACATTGTTTAATATCCCTTTAAGCCACTTCTGTTCAGAGAAATTAATTTAAAAAAAAGTGAAATGCAGATAACTTTTTTAGCCATAATGATATACAATGAAATAAGAGTAAAATTTAAAACACCAAAAACAAATGATCAAATTATACATATTCCATATGTTTACTCATGTATCACAGATACAAAAAATATATATCTATAGAAAACTCTACAAACTTCTTAAAGAATACAATGCTTCAACACATAAAAATATATATTTATATTCTATTTCTTTTCAAATAGCTCAAATTAGAGGTGTATTGTGTGAGACAATTTGCTGTGTATTGCCTGCTAATACAGTAGGTCATATTTTTATGACGAAAAAAATCTGTAAGAAAGTAGTTTGCCAAACCTGTCTAGACTTATACACATGCTTCATATAAACAAGGGACACAGCTATCTGAACTTGTTCTGCCTAACTACTTACCAGTTTCCTCTATTATTCCAATAGTACCTATCTATTAGCAAATTTTACTCAGCAGTGTTCTAATCTTCCTAATGATTTCTTACAGAGAGAAAACCCCTTTTTTTTGTAGCAGAGATGGCAGAATATCTAAAGGGATAGAAAGGTCAAAATTTAAATGTGCATGGATGCATTTCAATTTGAAAAAGAAGCATTTTTGCTGTATACGTCCATTAGCAAAAATGCTTCTAGTAAAAGTTAAGTTTTTCTGCGGCATACACACATATCCTGTGAGGGCCTGTGCACCAGTATTCAAACTCAGATAATTTGTGTTATATAAGCTACCATTGACTCTCTGAAATGGGGAGGTGTTTTAATACTGGTGCACGGGCCCTGACAGGATATGTGCGTATCCAGCAGAAAAATGGTAAAAACACTTACTAGAAACATTTTTGGTAATGGTAGTATATTGCAAAAATGCTTATATTTCACATTGAAATGTGCCCATTCACATTTCAATTTTGACCTTTCTGTCTCTTTAAAGGGACACTAAACACCTGTCTTCTAATAATCCTTAAAACCTATTTTTTCTTATTAAAAAAATAAAAAAAATAATCACTGCTGGCTATTTTATATGCTCCTCTTACCCCAAACTGTTGAAGTTATTGTTTTAAAATACAGCACTGATCCACTGCTGGATTCTCCTATGTAAGCTTCCATATTGTAACGCAGGCTACAGGCAGGGGCACAGAAGTCACATGCTCATGATGCAGTCAAGGACACACACGGCTATATTAAATACAGTGTACTTAGAGGATCACATCTGTGTGAGCTGCTGTGACTGAATAAACATTTATTAGAGTATAAAGGTATTAGATTTAGCCATGTATGTATAATACCCATAATATGCATCTTAACCTTAATATAATGATCATTATGTACTGTTTATTTGTGTTTCTAACTCCCCCCACAGTTAAAACTTCAAACTGCCCACAAGTTTTAGGTTTTAAGAAAAGCCGTTTTCTGCAGGCAGCCAGGCACTATCATCAGTGTAATTTATGTGTTGTAACCTCCGTGGGGGAAGAGGGAGGCTGTGATGCTGCATATACTCTCAGTGCAGAAGATTTCTGCTTTTCAAGAGTTCTCCTGTTTATATAAATCACTAAGGGCTGACAGTTGTACAAGCTTAGGGATCGTTTAGCAATGATCCTCTGCATTGAAAGAGACAATCATTGCTAAACGATCCCTAAGCTTGTACAACTGTCAGCCCTTAGTGATTTATATAAACAGGAGAACTCTTGAAAAACAGAAATCTTCTGCACTGAGAGTATATGCAGCGTCACAGCCTCCCCCTCCCTCTTCCCCCACGGAGGTTACAACACATAAATTACACTGATGATAGTGCCTGGCTGCCTGCAGAAAACGGCTTTTCTTAAAACCTAAAACTTGTGGGCAGTTTGAAGTTTTAACTGTGGGGGGAGTTAGAAACACAAATAAACAGTACATAATGATCATTTTATTAAAGTTAAGATGCATATTATGTGTATTATACATACATGGCTAAATCTAATTATTATTATTATTATTTTTATCGGTTATTTGTAGAGCGCCAACAGATTCCGCAGCGCTAAATCTAATACCTTTATACTCTAATAAATTTTTAGTCAGTCACAGCAGCTCACACAGATGTGATCCTCTAAGTACACTGTATTTAATATAGCCGTGTGTGTCCTTGACTGCATCATGAGCATGTGACTTCTGTGCCCCTGCCTGTAGCGTGCGTTACAATATGGCAGCTTACATAGGAGAATCCAGCAGTGGATCAGTGCTGTATTTTAAAACAATATCCTTCAACAGTTTGGGGTAATAAAATATAAAATAGTCAGCAGTGATTATTTTATTTTTATTAAAAAAAAGTAGGTTTTAGGGATTTTTATCATTTGTTAAATGTCCCTTTAAGTATTTCTGAACCAGTGACGTGCCCTCATAGGAGGCAGGTGAGGCAGTGCCGCACCTGCAAATGTAAGAGGAAAAGATTTTTAATAATAATAAAAAAAAAAAAAAAGAAAATCTCATATTTTTTGGGAAAGTTGCATAAATTTACACACCATGTTGCGCAATGGAGAGGCTGTGAGACGTTCAGCTGCCCTCCATCGCGCTATATGGATTTGCATATCAGTGAGCAGAGGGAACTAGCGCCACCCAGTGTTACTGCTTATAGCTAGCTCCTCGCCCGTCCCATTATGCTCCCGGAGGCTTTTCTTCAAGCAGCCTCGGGACTTGGGGAGCCAATCAGGTCCAGAGTGTCAGCACATGAAGAGAAGTGATTGGTGCACTCTGGACTGACTGGCCTGGAGGCGTGTTCCACTTCCTTCCTAGTACTGCGGCTGCCGGAGCCTCAGACTGGCGGGAAGGTAACGTGTGACACTGTGACTGTGTCTTTGAGACTCTGAGACTGTGCATCCTGGGATTGTGTGGGAGACAGTGGGCTAGATTGTGGAGCTGCCGCATGGTAAGGTAGGCCAGCCAACTGCCCTTCACCCATGACCCATTACAAAGCATAGGAAAAATGAGCTTAAGATGGTTTGATTTTTTTTAATCTATTCTCCCCATTTTATTTATTTTTACATTTTAATTCCCGCGCTCAAGCAGTATTACATTTTATGAGAGGGCTTTGAAAGAGGGGGGGGGGAGCTTGCCGCTAGGATGCCTTGTGTAGCTGCAGTTAGAATTGTGTGAACTGGCCCAGAGAACGAGAAGTAGATGTTTAATGCAGGTAGATGCGTTGCCTGAACAGATTGAACTTCTAGCTGCTGAAACTGTGAGTGTTAACAAGTAGCCCGGTCACATGATTTTTATTTGTCCTACTCCTATGCTCATTACATTTGTCAGCCCACAGTGAGAGTTAGCAGCACAGTCCCTGTGCATCTAATCTACAGTCTCTCTCTGCCCAGCACCGTGCAGTGTAAAAGCAGGCTGATTAGTATCAGGGTCAGTGGTGTTTGACCCCCCACCCTCCATTGTCAGTAACACTACTTGTCTGCTTATTTAGAAATAGCACAGGACAGTAAAAAAACAAAACCAAAGCTTCTATCCTTGTCCAGACAGCTAGCCCTGTACATATGTAACTCTTTGAAACCTGCCAGGACAGATGGAGGGGGGTAAGGTGTCCCTGAGAGAGTTGCTAATTAAACATTTGGTCTAAAGCAGCTCACAATTAAGTTATGCAGGGAGATAAGAATTTACGCTATAATATGATTTGTAGTTGTTGTTGTAGAACTGTTTTAACCTATTAGTCACTAACAGTTAAAACAGTTCTACAACTACAAATCTTATTCTAGTGCAAATTCTTCTCTCCCTGCAATAACTTAATTTATGTGCGATCATGTGACATCTGTTGCAGATGGAAGGGTTCCGGAGAGAAGGGTAAGCCAGCTTCTGTGTTTTTTTCCCCAACCTGTCAGCCAGTAAAATATGCTTTTATCCAGCGACTCTGGACTTTGCACTTATAGTGTCATGAGGTCAGATTTACACACATGACAATGTAATAAAGAGGGTGCATGTTAAGTCCCAGCATATAGTTGGTCAAACAGTAAATCTGCTTTAACTTCTCTGATAACTCTTGCCCACTGTCAGAGATGTGGATCTAGCACTGTAATAATTTACTTATTGTGCCATAACCTGCATAGTAGTAAAAAAAAAAAAAAAATCTGTGTATTGTTTGAAACTTATGCATTTAAGTTTTGTTTGTTTTTGCTTTTAATTTAATTTGTATTTTAAAATATATGAAACTGAGGATTATAAGAAGCTATATGTCAGGAGCTGGTCTTCTGCTAAAAATAGCATAAGGTTTTCTTGTAAAACAAATTACTGTAAACCAACTTTTCAAAATCCCTAGAAAACTCTGGGTAACATGATCAATATGTTATTTGTAGCCAAAAAAACTTTCTGAGGTAAAACCTATCAACCTTCTAGGGTTTCTTGAAAAAAATTCAGCCTATGTGCATGTATTCAGTAGCTTTGGAGATATTTAGTTCCAAAGTGTTAAAATATTTTTGGGGCATAGTGAGTAATACATTTAAAAAAAGCTAGCAGACATAACAACTACTGTAATTTAGTGGTCAACCATTTGCCAGGGTACAGAGGTTCAGATCCTAATGAGTATCTCTCTCTCACACTCTCCAATGTTGTTCTTTGGTTTTAATAATTTTACACTGTATATGCCATGCTTGAAACTGTGTGTGTGTGAGTGAGTGTATAAAAGTGTGTGTGTGAGCGTATGAGTGTATCTGTGTTTGTGTGTGCATAAAAATGTATCTGTGTGTGTATGTGTGAGTGTATAAGAGTGTATCTGTGTGTGTGTGTGTGTGTTTGTGTTAATGTATTTGTGTGTGTGTCTGTGTTTGTGTGAGTGTATCTGTGTGTATGTGTCTGTGTTTGTGTGAGTGTATAAGAGTGTATCTGTGTGTGTGTCTGTGTTTGTGTGAGTGTATAAGAGTGTATTTGTGTGTGTGTGAGTGTAGAAGAGTGTATCTCTGTGTGTGTGTGTCTGTGTTTGTGTGAGTGTATAAGAGTGTATCTGTGTGTGTGTTTGTGTGAGTGTATAAGAGTGTATTTGTGTGTGTGTGAGTGTATCTGTGTGTATGTGTCTGTGTTTGTGTGAGTGTATAAGAGTGTATTTGTGTGTGTGTGAGTGTAGAAGAGTGTATTTGTGTGTGTGTGTGCTTGTGTGAGTGTATAAGAGTGCATATGGGTGTGTGTCTGTGTTTGTGTGAGTGTATGAGTGTATCTGTGTGTGTGTGTGTGTGTGTGTGAGAGTGTGTCTGAGTGTGTTTATATGTGTATTTCTGTGGTTGGGGGGGCCCAATCAATGGTATAGTAAGGGGCCCAAACATTTCTAGTGGGGGTGCTGCCAGGGGTGGAACGACAGGTGCAGATAGTAAAAAAGAAAATGACATATTCTAATTCATTAAAGCATGCTATTTTAAGACTCTGCTCCACTATATCTTTACCCCCCTGCAAAAGGTGTTAAACACATAGTAGAAGTACCACTCAGGCCTCACACAACACCACTGGTCCTGAGTGGAAACTTACACTGATACAAATATCAGCACTAGTGGCAAGATTCAGTGGGTTAACTAGTTCTGCTGAATGTATTAGCGGCAGTTTCCACTCAGGACCAGCAGTGCAGTACTTATACTATGTATTTAACCCATTTGTGAGGGTTAAACACATAGAGGTGCAGGTTACTAGTCTTAATACTGCATGCTCTACAGAAAAAGAGTATGTCGTTTTTAAATTATAATGTCCCTTTAATTTCTAAATATGGTGATATATATATATATATATATATATATATATATATATATATATGTGTGTGTGTGTGTTTCTTGAGGGTATCACAGTCAGTGCCTCACCAGCATCTGAGCTCACCGCACGTCACTGTTCTGAACCATCAAGAACCAAAAAAGAACTTTTGATTATGGCTGCCAAAAAAAACTTGGAAACAAATTACTATTTAGATTCTGAAAAATTAATACATTATCAGGTATTATTATGATCTCATAATTTGACCTATGAGTAGGGATGGGCAAATGTTTTGCAACACTCTAAAAATGAAACTAATTTTAACACATTCAGTAGTTCATTTCAAATTTCGAATGTTTGTACAACATTCTAACATTCATTTGATTTAAAAGTATTTCTAATGCTATCCTTCTAATAATTCAATTTAAATTATGCAATATTCTAATTTGAAAATTTTGAATTGATATATTTGTAATAGTATTGTTAAATTTAATATTCGAATTATGCAATTTTCAAAGTAGAAAAATTTAAATCAATATATTTGTATCTATTATGTGAAAATTTACTAAATTCCCTACCACATGAACTACTGAACTAAATTGAATCTTACATTCAAAAGTTAGAATGGGGATATTCAATCTAATTATAAACATTTGAAAAAGAAAGTAACATTCGAAAACTAAATTTTAATGGATTTTCCATCTTATCAACATTCGATTTTCAAAAATGAATGTCCACGGGACTATTCATTCTACCAAACAAATTGCACTTACAGCGCATTCGCCCATCCTTGACTATGAGTCATATTAGTGCAATATAAGATGCATCTAAAATGTTATTTATCTATGTTATATGTAGTGTGTACGGACATTAAAGTTTTAATGCATTTATTACTGCTTTTGCAAAACTTCTGCATGCAAAAATCTGTGTTTTAAATAAATCAGTAAATAAAAATTTTAAAGCAAAATTTTTATTGTTTTGTAGTCCATGGAAACACCCACTGAACATCCTTTTGAATGTTGTTTTACTCATTTCCTTAACTGTGGCTAACTAGGGGGACACATATATATGGTCCTTCACATATCAAGCAATCACTAGGCAGCATGTCAGAAGGCTGATGTTCTGAATTCCATATATTGCACTCCTGCCTCTCAGAGGGCAGTGGAAAACAACATTTGTAGAGTTAAATTACAGTGAAATACATTTTTTTAACATGCAGAATTTATAATTATATGGGGAGAACAGTTTTGAGTTTGTCTCTTTAAGGACTGTTAAATGGAACAATACTCACATGAATTACATCTTTGAATAGAAACATATTTGCAATATACATGTATTAGCAACAATGCTTCTAGTAAAAGTTATCACTTTAGTGTTAACATTATTCTCTCCACATGCATGTGAAGCATATCTAGATATTCTCAGTGCACGTGCATTTTAAATACTGCAGCTGCTCAGAGCACCAGAGGAGTTTGTATCATGGCAGCAATTAATAAATTGAGTCATTACCAGATGGTACAAGCACCTTAGGCAAATAGGCACTCTGAACAAGTGCTGTGTTTAAAATGCTGGTGCACAGTGCATACTTAAGTACACTTTTGAAACAGATATAACTTTTATTAGAAACATTTTTGCTGATACATGTATATTACAAAAATGTTTCTATGCTATACTGAAAAGCATCCATTTTGATTTAAATTTTGGCTGGAATGTCCCTTTAAGGCCCAGATTATGTGTTGCATCCCTGATAGCACAGGATTTGCTATCCATATTGTGGACGTACGCTAAGAATAGTGCACAGTCTGGTATTACAAGTATGTTAGAATGTAAGAATGTTAACTGACATGTTTTTAGTGCACCCTATACTTTCAATGTATAGTGTGGCCATGTTAACATCACTAATATGTTGTGAGTTGTGTAATTGCATACAAAAATATTGCCACCCTTGCATTTCTGTCAGATAATGCACCACTTCACGCAGAAAATTGTTGCAATTACAAATGTTTTGGCATTCTCATGATTATTTATTTTGTTTGTATTGATATGACACAAAAAAGGAGGGGGGGGCAAATCTGACACATTCCACGCAAAACTCCAAAAATGGACTGAACAAAATTATTGGCACCTTTTCAAAATTGTAAGAAATAATTGCATTCCAAGTTTGTGATGCTCCTGTAATTTGTAATTAAACTCACCTGTATCAATTAACAGTTGCTGACAATATAGAAATCATACTGGCAACCTGTTAAAATGGTGACAAATTGTCTCAACCTTTCTGTTGTGTGTCTCTGTGTGCCACACTGAGCATGGAGTAGAGAAAGAACATCAAAGAATTGTCTGAGGGTTTGAGAACAAAAATTGTGGAAAAGCATCGACAATCTCAAGGTTACAAGTCCATCTCCAGAGATTTTAATGTTCTTGTGTCCACTGTGTGCAACATTGTCAAGAAGTTTACTGCCCATGGCACTGTAGCTAATCTCACTAGACATGGATGAAAGAGAAAAAATGATCAAATATTGCAATGAAGGATTGTTCGAATGATGGATAAAGAACCTCAAGAACAACTTCCAGACAAATTCAAGCTGATCTTCAGGCACACGGTACAAATGTGTCAGCTTGCACTATACGTCGCCATCTGAATGAAAAGGGACGCTATGGTAAGGAGACCCAGGAGGACCCCACTGCTGACACAGAAACATAAAATTGCCAGATTGGAGTTTGCCAAAACTTACCTGAGGAAACCAAAATCCTTTTGGGAGAATATACTGGGGACAGACAAAACAAAATTACATCTTTTTGGTAAAGCCCATCATTCTACTGTTTTCAGAAAAATAAATGATGTTTTTAAAGAAAAGAATACAGTCCTTACAGTCAAACATGGTGGAGGGTCACTGGTGTTTTGGGGTTGCTTTGCTGCTTCAGCCACTGGATATCTTGACTGTGTGCTTAGAATTATGAAATCTGAAGACTACCAAAGAATTATGTGGTGCAATGTAGGCCCAGTGTCAGAAAGTTGGGTCTCCATCAGAGGTCATGGGTCTTACAGCAGAACAATTACCCAAAGCACACGTCAGAAAACCCCCAGAAATTGTTTAAGACAAAGCACTGAGGAGTACTGAACTGACAATGAGTACAGATCTTAATCCCTTAGAGCACCTGTGGAGAGATTTCAAAACAGTAGTTGGGAAAAGGAACCCTTTCAATCTGAGAGACCTGGAGCAGTTACAGGAAGTGATTGATTTCAGTTATTTTTTCCAAATATTAAATTGAGGGTGCCAATAATTTTGTCCAGTATATTTTTGGAGTTTTGTGTGGAATGTGTCAGATTTGGATTTTTTTTTCTCCACTTTTTTGTGTCATACCAATACAAACAAAATTAATAAACATGAGAATGCCTAATCATTTGTAATTGCATCAGTTTTCTGGGCAAAGTGGTGCATTATCTGACAGAAATGCAGGGGTGAAAATATTTTTGGCCATGACTGCGTATATATATATATATATATATATATATATATATATATACTGTATCCAGGATGTGCACTCTCACCTTCCATCATCTGCCAGGGTGCTAGTAGTATACATAGTAATAGAAATGAAGATTTGCACTCAAAATTCAAAATTCAAATTTACTGTGACAAGTGTAACGTTTCGGGAACTTTACATCCCCTTCCTCAGATGGGTAGACAGACAGTATATACAGTATATATATGTTTGTGACTTTGTGAAGAACATTGTTTTTTTTTTTGTTTTGTTTTGTTTTTTTAATACATCTTCGGCTTATCGCATCTTGGAGCCCTTCCTAGTCCAATACCTTGTCATTTACCTTTCAATCACAGATAGAACAATTGTATTAATAAAAAAATCTATTGGCTAGTTTACGAGTTTTATCGGTAATGGTGTGCGGTGCTAACGATCAGTTTTCCCTCACCGCTCACCTACAAACAACGCTGGTATTAGGGGTTTTTACAAACCCGGCGTTAGCCGCAGAAAATTTTGCTCCACATCTCACCTCAATACCAGCGCTGCTTACAGTAGCGGTGAGCTGGCAAAACGTGCTTGTGCACGATTTCCCCATAGGAATCAATGGGGAGAGCTGGCTGAAAAAAAACCTAACACCTGCAAAAAAGCAGCGTAAAGCTCCTAACGCAGCCCCATTGATTCCTATGGGGAAATACATTTTATGTCTACACTCAACACCCTAACATGAACCCGAGTCTAAACACCCCTAATATTACACTTATTAACCCCTAATCTGCTGCCCCTAACATCGCCGACACCTACATTATATGATTAACCCCTAATCTGCCACTCCAGGCACCGCCACCACCTACTTTATACTTATTAACCCCTAGTCTGCTGCCCCCAACATCGCCGACACCTACATTATATTTATTAACCCCTAATCTGCCGCCCCCAATGTCGCCGCCACCTACCTACACTTATTAACCCCTAATCTGCCGCCCCCAACGTTGCCGCCACTATATTAAAGTTATTAACCCCTAAACCTAACACCCCCTAACTGAAATATAATTTTAATAAATCTAAATAAAATTATTCCTATTTAAAACTAAATACATACCTATAAAATAAACCCTAAGCTAGCTACAATATAACTAATAATTACATTGTAGCTATCTTAGGGTTTATTTTTATTTTACAGGCAACTTTGTATTTATTTTAACTAGGTGCAATAGTTATTAAATAGTTATTAACTATTTAATAACCACCTTGTTAAAATAAAGACAAATTTACCTGTAAACTAAAACCTAACCTATGTTACAATTACATCTAACACTACACTATAATTAAATTAATTACCTAAACTAAATATAATTAATTAAAATTTAAAAAAATTATCTAAAGTACGAAAAAAAAAACTCCACTAAATTACATAAAATAATAAAATAATTATAAGTTTTTTAAACTAATTACACCTAATCAGCCAATCGGAATTAAGGTAGAAAAAATCCTATTGGCTGATGCAATCAGCCAATAGGATTGAGCTTGCATTCTATTGGCTGATCCAATCAGCCAATAGAATGTGAGCTAAATCCTATTGGCTGAATGGATCAACCAATATGATTGAACTTTAATCCTATTGGCTGATTGCATCAGCCAATAGGATTTTTTCTATCTTAATTCCGATTGGCTGATAGAATTCTATCAGCCAATCGGAATTGAAGGGGCGCCATCTTGGATGAAGTCATTTAAAGGAACCTTCATTCTTCAGTTGGACGTCGTTTGAAGAGGATGCTCCGCGTCGGATGTCTTGAAGATGGAACCGCTCCGCGCCGGATGGATGAAGATAGAAGATGCCGCCTGGATGAAGACCTCTGCCCATCTGGAGGACCTCTTCTTCCCGGGCTGGATGAAGACTTCTGCCCGTCTGGAGGACCACTTTGCCCGGCTTCGTTGAGGACTTTGGCCCGGTTGGGTGAAGACTTCTCAAGGTAGGGTGATCTTCAAGGGGTTAGTGTTAGGTTTTATTAAGGGGGTATTGGGTGGGTTTTAGAGTAGGGTTTGGTGTGTGGGTGGTGGGTTTTAATGTTGGGGGGATATTGTACTTTTTTTTACAGGTAAAAAAGCTGATTACTTTGGGGCAATGCCCGGCAAAAGGCCCTTTTAAGGGTTATTTGTAATTTAGTATAGGGTAGGGCTTTTTATTATTTTGGGGTGTTTTTTTATTTTATTTGGGGGATTAGATTAGGTGTAATTAGTTTAAAAAACTTGTAATTATTTTATTATTTTCTGTAATTTAGTGGGGGGGGTTTCGTACTTTAGATAAATTTTTTAAATTGTAGTTAATTGTATTTAGTTTAGGTAATTAATTTAATTATAGTGTAGTGTTAGGTGTAATTGTAACATAGGTTAGGTTTTATTTTACAGGTAATTTTTTTTTTTTCAACTAGGTAGTTATTAAATAGTTAATAACTATTTAATAACTATTGTACCTAGTTAAAATAAATACAAAGTTGCCTGTAAAATAAAAATAAACCCTAAGATAGCTACAATGTAATTATTAGTTATATTTTAGCTAGCTTAGGGTTTATTTTATAGGTAAGTATTTAGTTTTAAATATGAATAATTTAGTTAATGATAGGAATTTTATTTAGATTTATTAAATTTATATTTCAGTTAAGGGGTGTTAGGTTTAGGGTTAGACTTAGATTTAGGGGTTAATAACTTTATTATAGTGGCGGCGACTTTGGGGGCGGCAGATTAGGGGTTTATAAATGTAGGTAGGTGTCTGCAATGTTAGGGCAGGCAGATTAGGGGTTAATAATATTTAACTAGTGTTTGCGATGCGGGAGTGCGGCGGTTTAGGGGTTAATATATTTATTATAGTGGCTGCGATTTCCGGTTCGGCAGATTAGGGGTTAAAAAATTTATTTTAGTGTTTGCAATGTGGGAGGGCTTCGGTTTAGGGGTTAATAGGTAGTTTATGGGTGTTAGTGTACTTTTTAGCACTTTAGTTAAGCGTTTTATGCTACGGCGTTAGCCCATAAAACTCTTAACTACTGACTTTTAAATGCGGTACCAGGCTTGACAGGAGAGGCTTTACCGCTCACTTTTTGGAAGACTCTTAATACCGGCACTATGCAAGTCCCATTGTAAATATAGGTTACGCAATTGATGTAAGTGGATTTGCGGTATTTTCGAGTCTGACCAAAAAAGTGAGCGGTGAGCCTGTCATTTCAAGACTCGTGTAATACCAGCGGGCATTAAAAAGCAGCGTTGGGACCTCTCAACGCTGCTTTTTAACCCTAACGCACAACTCGTAATCTAGCCGATTATATTTAAGACTTTGTGAAGAACATTATTTTTTTTATTTTTTCTAATGCAGGTTTGGGTTAGCAATCAAAGGAAAGCCAGAGCTAAGTATTGGAGCGAGCCCCATTAAAGAGAATTTTGTGAGGGATTTAGTTCAGCCGTGCTGTCCAACCTCCAAGTATTGGAACACCAAAGACTTTTGCTCAAGTGCTAACATTTTTTTTTTTTTTTTTTTTAAATATATTTTTACTTTCAACTTGTAATATGTATATATGGAAGTAAAAATAGTAGTGTAAATCTATACACTGTGTATAGATTGCTGTGCAGCGATGCTACCATTTTCACACTCCATTTGTAATCTAGGCCAAAATAAATAAATACATAAACAGTTAAAGGCATATTAAATGTTTTTTTGTCTTTGAAACATCTATAAGATGGTGTTTATATTTGTATTACAGTTTTTTTTTTTGTTTTTTTTTAAATAAGGCTGTTTCTGTTATGAAATATAAACATGTTTGTTTTTATGTTTGTGGACAGTCTATTAATAGATATGTGGGAGTTTTTATTTTTTAGCCAGTGAGATTCTATTTCACGGACAAGCTTTGCACAGATATGCTCTTCTTGTTAATTTCACATTCAAATTAAAACAGGTTTAACAACCTTTATGTGCAAAAATATTTAACCCCTTAGTGACTGCTGACATACCCTGTAGGTTCACTATCTGTTGGGCATTAACGGGTGTAACATTGGGAATCTTGCCGACGTGGAGAGACAACAATATTTCTGCATGCCTGTTACAGCCTTGGAAATCCCTTGTGACACATGAGGTACAGGCTACACCACTGTTGTGAAGAGTCTTTTTCATTCAATCTCCTTTTAAGACATTCTTTAATGTGTTACTGAAAATTATAGGTTAAAACCATTCTTTTTATAGGTGTTGATAGTTGTGCTGCTATTATTTAGGACAGCATGATACCATCATCTATCATGAGGTAATGACATTTAGATTATATGAGGTTTATTTGCAATGAAGGTTAGATTAAATGGCATTTATGAAATGTCACTTATATTAAATAATGCCTACATGATATATAAATTAAAAGTTTTTTATCTCTTGAAAAATGAGTAAAATATCTAACATAAAAAAAAAAAAATTATATTTTGATGAGATAACATATGGGCCTCTATTTATGAAAGGTCTTGCGGACCTGATCCGACAGTGCGGATCAGGTCCGCAAGACCTCGCTGAATGCGGAGAGCAATACGCTCTCCGTATTCAGCATTACACCAGCAGCTCACAAGAGCTTCTGGTGCAATGCCGCCCCCTGCTGACTCGCGGCCAATCGGCTGCCAGCAGGGAGGTGTCAATCAATCCGATCGTATTCGATCGGGTTGAATTGGGTTCTTTAGACCGCTGCTTCATAACTGCTGTTTCTGGTGAGTCTGATGACATTCGGAGCTTGATAGATAGGCCCCATAGTGTACCATGCAAAAAAATCTTATATTCTGGGCCTCATCTGCATCAACTAATAAATATATGGATACTAATATACTGTGGAGTAGATTGCAAAAGTATTATTTCTTGATCAGTCAGGAAAAAATAACTGAAAATGTACCCTTTGGCTGTTGCCTAGGTTACCTAGTAACAATCTAAGCATAACCTGCCTTAGGTTAAAAGGTAGGAAATTAGGGACAGCCTGACCATTTTACAGCGGTCACCCAATTTCAAACTGCTAAACAAGTATATATTTTAAAAACCACAGGGTATTTATCTAGAGGTATTTTGACCCATTGGGCTAGATTACAAGTGGAGCAACGTGTGCCCGTAAACCGGCAAATTTGACCATTTACGGAGCACGTTGAATAACCAGCCATTACCAGTGGCTGTTTAATTCTACAGCAAGCTTGTGATAGCACTTTGCGCTCAGTGAATTAACCAGAGGTCAGACTTCTGATTAATTCAATAAAATGTCCCCCAATTGACCCCAAAATAAAGTGAATGTGTTACTTTATAAAATAAAAAAAATATAAGCATCTTTTTTTTATTAGATATAACCGGATGAAGCAGTTATAAGGGGTTAAAGTGAGCGGATGTGGGGGTGTTAGAAAAAAAACGGCACTGCAAAGAGCTGTCTATGGAGACTGTTAAAACTTGAAATATAAATATGTATATACACATAAATATATATGTATATATTCATATATATTTAAACTTTGCTGCCCATCACTGCGCAACTTACCCACTTCGCTGTGCTAGGTTCTCTGCCATGACTATCATCATGAGAACGATGGAAGCTCGCTCTCATGTGTGCAAAGCATCCATATAATGCGAACGCAAGGTCGTGTTCGCATTGCGCTTAACTTTAAATACCAACTTTAAATACCAGCGCACATTTGCATGCGCTCTGGTATTTAAAATTAATTTTACACTTTATTCACTGTTTGTGCTCACTGGGACAGAAGGGGAGGGACTAAGACAAAGCATTGTTAACAAAGAATGGCTTGCCATTTTTGACGTGATCACTGTGACTGGCTGTCACAGTGATCACATGACAATGAGCCATTTTTTTGTCCATCACTTAACTGCCTCACTTCTGAGACATCAAGTGATTGGCCACTGAGCATGTATTGCGGCATGCTAGTATCTAGGCTCCATTTTAAGTATAGAATCACCGTGACTGGCAGTCACAGTGATTGTATACACAATGAGTGTAATTTATGACAGTTACTGTACTGCTGCTGGTTAGTACATGCAGGCTTCCGGCAGCAGCATGTGATATCCCCTCAACTGTCCCGATTTTTCCAGGACAGTCCCGATTTTAGGGGTCTGTCCCGCTGTCCCGGTTTGCATGCCATCTGTCCTGCATTGCCCCAATGCATTTAAAAAATGTTTTTAATTCTATTGGGCTCATAGCAGTTGACTTTTCTCTCCCAGGGTTAGATACCTGTTAGATTCCCTGTGGAAAAGGAATGGTGTGTGGGTTAAGCAGGAGTAAGAAGGCTGTATACCCTTTGACCTCAGGTAATGGTGACCTCTAACCTGTAAGTGATGACGTCTAACCCCTGGGGATAATACTAGCATGCCTTCAGTTTTATACAATGAGCAGTGCTAACACCAGGGTAACAAACAGTGGCAGCCTCAGACTGCCAGCTAATGTGCTTGCCAACCCCAGGACCCCATACAATGAATTACAGATACCCATATAAGATGTAGTGTGTGTGTGTATCTGTATGTATAAGTGTGTGTGTGTATCTGCATATATAAGTGTAAGCTATGTAGCGTGTGTGTATCTGTATGTATAAGTGTGTGTGTGTAAATCTGCATGTATAAGTATATGCTATGTAGTGTGTGTGTTTCTGCACGTATAAGTGTAAGCTATGTAGTGTGTGTGTGTGTGTATCTACATGTATAAGTGTATGCTGTGTCATGTGTGTGTATCTGCATGTATAAGTGTAAGCTATGTAGTGTGTGTGTGTATCTGTATGTATAAGTGTGTGTGTATCTGCATGTATAAGTGTATGCTATGTAGGGGGTCATGTCTGTGTGTCTGTACCTGCATGTATAAATGTAAGCTATGGTGTGTATGTGTGTGTATCTGCATGTATAAGTGTAAGCTATGTAGTGTGTGTATCTGTATGTATAAGGGAATGCTGTGTAGTGTGTGTGTATCTGCATGTGTACGTGTAAGCTATGTAGTGTGTGTGTGTATCTGCATGTATAAGTGTATGCTGTGTAGTGTGTGTGTGTGTATATGCATGTATAGGTGTAAGCTATGTAGTGTGTGTGTGTGTATATGCATGTATAGGTGTAAGCTACGTAGTGTGTGTGTACCTGCATGTATAAGTGTAAGCTATGAAGTGTGTGTGTCTGCATGTATAAGTGTAAGCTATATAGCGTGTGTGTGTGTGTGTGTGTATCTGCATGTATAAGTGTAAGCTATGTAGTGTGTGTATCTGTATCTATAAGTGTATGCTGTGTAGTGTGTGTGTGTATCTGCATGTATGTAATGTGTGTGTGTGTGTATCTGCATGTATGTAATGTGTGTATCTGTATGTATAAGTGTGTATCTGCATGTATAAGTGTATGCTATGTAGTGTATGTGTATCTGCCTGTATAAGTGCATACTATGTAGTGTCTGTGTATCTGCCTGTATAAGTGAATGCCATGTAGTGTTTCATTGTGTATTTGAGTGCGTACATGTATATGTGTAGCTTGTGTTACTGTGCATTTTTGCTGACTTTATAGGCCAGCATCTAGAATATTAATGGGGAATGCAGATAGCTGTTTTAAATAATCTATTATTAAATGTCCAATTAAGATAAAAATATGTAGCACTGTCTCTGCAAGGCTAATTAAATACAGAGCTCACATAGCTATACCAGTGGTTTGAGCTTGTGTTTGATTTGCTGCCTAAGAGTATAAAAATATATGACTTTATTTAGAATTTTATTTATATTACTTTGGTCTTATTATTTGTTTAAGCCCCATCCCTGCTCCTGCCCACCACATATGACACTTTTGACATGGGGGGAGGGCTGTCCCTCTTTTGAATTTTGAAATGTTGGGAGGTATGGATACATGCTGATCGAAGTGTGTATCTCATGAAAGGAGGCACCCCACTGACGGGCAGGGGATCACAGGGACACCCTGTCCCTGCAATCGCTAGCCTGGGGTGTCCTCCATTATACTATTTCTGCACTGCCTCACTCCTGAAGCATAAATAGAGTGGTATTGACAGGGCAGAGACAGGTGCACTAACACCAGGACACAGCCACCGTACAGGGTACAGCGCTGGTCCTTACAGGCTAAACAACTAGTGCCATACCCTGTGCAGCGCTGGTCATTAAAAGTTAAAAAAACACACACAAAAAAACCGAATGCGTATACATGTAGATAAAGCTATAAAATATTTTGGGACTTTCAGCCTTTTATCTACATAGTGGATGTATTGGCGCATTCTGACAGTATTAACCCATCTCATCAATTTTAATGATATACTCCTGCCACCACTCCATTCCATCATATTAGGTTGCTATGTTTGTTTTTTTCTGTTGTTCTGTTTAACATGTTTTCAATATAGGTGATCACTATAAACTTATTCTGGAGATGTATTTGTATGCTTAAAGGGATAGTAAACCCCACAATTTTCTTTTATGATTCAGATAGAACATACAATTTTAAACAACTTTCCATTGTATTTCTATTATCACATTTTCTTCATTCTCTTGTTATCCATTGCTGAAGGGACAGCATTGTACTACTGACAGGAAGCTGAAAATATCTATTTAGCCAATCACAAGAGACAAATGTGTGCAGACACAAATTAGCAGCAGCTCCCACTAGTGTATGATATGTGTGTATTCATTTTTTAATAAGGGATACTAAGAGAACGAAGCACATTTGAAAATAGAAGTGAATTTAAAAGTGTCTTAAAATGATATGCTCTATGTGAATCATGCAAGTTTAATTTTGACTTTCCTACCCCTTTAAAGTACATGAAAACAGTGCTGTATTAAAGATAATATCCTATTCGTTTTTTTGGATTTATAAATTAGAATCTACGCTCCCTAGGGGTTTAAATGGATACATTTTACTGGTACTCTTTCTATAAGGCTAGGTTGGTTTATTTATGCCTTTTCTGTTACAGGTACAAAGAACTATATATTTTATGTGTTTGCATGTGTAATTTGAAGAGATAACAAAGAAAAAAGAATTTGATGTAAAGGGTTAATTGCGATTGAAACACCTGTTTGAATGGTATTTAAGTAACAGTTGCACTCATGAAATATATGTACATGATTAAGGGCAGTTGACCCGAAACAATGTATTTTTTATGCTTCTGCAATAATGCATTGCTGTGGTTTGTTGAAAAGCATATCTAGGTAGGCTTAGGAGCAGCAATGCACTATTTGGAGCTAGCTACTGATTGGTATTTGTACCTATATGCATCTTATCGGTTCACCTGATGTGTTCCGGTAATTGGGCTACAAGAAGCTACAACCAGGTGGTAACCGGGCAATAGAACAAGCCACTGAGCTGTTGTTCATTCCTGGCAGATTGCTTCTCTTTCTGTTTGTATTATGACCCTGGGAAAGTCTCCCTAAGGGTTATGGGGAAAACCAGATGTGGACTCCTTGTCCAATGTGCTTAGAAGGGATATGGCTGCACCTCACTGCATAGGCCCAATGCAGGTCGAAACAATCATCTGGGGTTCCCATATAAGGAATTGCCTGGTATTTTGGTGCTGGACTGACCTTGTTAGGCGGGATCAGACTCATATACTTCAGGATAGTTTACCTATGAGAAAATCACAATTGGGGAAAAAGAAGCTACTCCCAGGAGGTAACCGGGCCATAGAACAAGCCACTGAGCTGATGTTCATTTGTGGCTTCTCTTTCTGTTTGTGTTCAGGTAATTCCCAAAAGTGCATTGCTGCTCCTTCAGCAAAGAATACCAAAAGAATGAAGCAAATTTGACAATAGAAGTTAAACAAGTTGTTAAAAATGCTATGCTCTTTCTGATTAATGAAAGAACATTTTTGGGTTTCATATCCCTTTAAGTCCTCTGCAGCTACTGTGCACTTTTAACTTTCTGGGGCTTAGTGAAGTCACCACACCTGTATCTTAGGGGTACAGAGCACTTAAAGTGAAGGTAAACGTTGATGAATGAAAGCCCGTTTTTTAAAAATACTATTAAAAACAGGGGCACTTTCATTCATCAAAGTTTAGAAAGCAGCCGTTTTGATTAAAAACATACCTTTGTTTTTTTACAGCCAGAGCAGCTTCCCCCACCTGGAGATCTTCTCTTCACACGTCATCAATGACTAACTCAGCTTCCTTCGATCATGGCATGGCCTCAGGCAATGACTACCCTCCCTGGGGGGAAAGCCGTGATTGGAGGAAGCCGGATTAGTAATTGATGACGTGTGAAGAGAGGATCTCCGGGTGGGGGAAGCTGCTCTGGCTGTGCAAAGAAGAAAGGTAAGTTTTTAATCAAAATGGCTACTTTGTAAACTTTGATGAATGAAAGTGTCTCTGTTTTTAATAGTATTTTTTTAAAAACGGGCTTTCATTCATCAAAGTTTACCTTCACTTTAAAAAAAAAAAAAACCAATAAAAAAAACCCCACATGTTTAAGCACTTTATAACAGAGACCCCTATGTCCCTTCTTTAAAATAAAGTCTCTATAAAAGCTTTAATAACCAGGTGATAACTGTGGTAATAGTGATCACCTGACATGAATACATGTGCATTTATTTGAGTGGAGGTCCATGGTAGCCCCTATGAGCATATCAAAGTTATATAAAAGACCCTCATTTGTATAAAAAATAACCCCTTCTTCTTTTCACTATAGAGTTTAGAAGAAACACCCCTTTTGTTTATAACCTAGTTAATTTTTTTTATTTTCAATTTAATACATTGTTTTAAATGACCCCTCACTTGTTTTAAATCCCATAATCCCCTCTGTAAAATAAAAATCCCTTTATAAGTTTTAATATCAAGGTGATCTCTGTGGTAGATAGTTTAGGGAAATAAACACACTTTTGTTTGCAACTTTAGTTATTACAATTTTTATACAAATATACATTTTTCACACATTTTGTTGTACAGTTCTCACATTTCATGATAAATGAATAAAGTAACATTAAACTTTGAATCTGTTGGGTCTGCTGAAAAAAAAAAAAATATATAATATGTGTGTGGGTTTCTCACTGAAAAATGGCCTTCAGTGGGGATTAAATGTGAGCCGCATCTAAAAACTCTAAAACAGCTTAGCACATGGGTGGAAATAGCACAGCAGTTAAGGGGTTAATAATGTTCTAATCCACTAGTTTACTTTTCTTGATGTTGAAATTTTAACTTAATTTATATTTATTACCATAATTATGATTATGATGATTGTACGGTTAGAAATATGCTTTTGCAAACAATATTTTAAAACATGCATAAAATTATCAAGTCTATTTACATGTTTAACTGTTTTAGGGACTATGTTAAAGAGACAGTCAACACCAGATTTTTTTGTTGTTTAAAAAGAAAGATAATTCCTTTATTACCCATTTCCCAGTTTTGCATAACCAACACTGTTATAGAAATACACTTTTTACCTCTGTGATTACCTTGTATCTAAGCCTCTGTAAACTGCCCCCTTATTTCAGTTCTTTTGACAGACTTGCATTTTAGCCAATCAGCGCTCATTCCAGGGTAACTTCACGTGCATGAGCTCAATGTTATCTATATGAAACACATGAACTAATACCCTCTAGTGGTCAAAATGCATTCAGATTAGAGGCAGTCTTCAGAGTCTAAGAAATTAGCATATGAACCTCCTAGAATTAGCTTTTAACTAAGAATATAAAGAAAACAAAGCAAAAATGTGATAAAAGTAAATTGGAAAGTTGTTTAAAATTACATTCCCTATTTAAATCATGAAAGTTTTTTTGGACTTGACTGTCGCTTTAAGTTTAAAACAAGTCACTGCATAAATTCAAATTTTATTTTGATACTATTATATAATAACAGGCACAGACACTATGCAGGTTTCTTGCACAGCACTCAAAAAAAAAAGATAGGCATTGATCTATTAAATAGCTATCATCAATGCTAGGCAAAATTATGGTTATGTTTTATTGCTAAGAGTTCTAATATCATAACCATCAATAAGCGAAAATTGACTTTAACAAACCTATTTACTGTGTTACTGTAATCCTACTAAAAACTGATTTAGTGAAAAATAAGAATATTTTGGAGCCTTCAGGACAGTTATAAAAGAGATGGTAAAACACTAATCTTATTAATATTCATGTACTTAAGTCTTAGTTATATTTATCCTTTTATCCCTTGTAATGAAATGCGCCCATCAGGCAGTGGTGTTCTTTCTGCAGTGAAATACTGCTTAACAAATCTGAAATGGGCTATGTTAAATAATTGAAATGCAATGCCAATTTTTACGCAGGTAGAGATAAAGGAACACATTACATATGCAATCACTTTAATGCAAACAGATCACAGAAATGTGTTCCTCCATCAAAGGGAATATTTGGACTGCAGACAAAAAAAGACTGCATAACAAGTGATATGCTTTTATCATTTCTGAAATTTGTCATATAAACATCTATTTCCTTTGTTTTAGGCTTCTTTGCCAACGTGCAAGGTATGCAATATGAAGATAATTTGATAAATAATGTATAAGTAAAAAAAATTCAGAGATTTCTATTTATATGATACTTAAAGTGCATTTAGTTGAAATTCCCATAAAGAAATGGTTTAATACTTTGGGATTTGAGATCTAGTAGATAATATATTTCAAATAACTTTAGGTAATAGAATAGAATTGTTGTTTTGTTTTGCTTTTTAATTGTTGTTGCTTGACTTTTTAGAAGTGTAGATTTTGTCTCACTAAATAGTAGGAAACTGACTAACCTCAATAACAGAGACAATATGTTTGAACAAATATTTCTTTATTTAAAGGGACAGTCTATGCCAGAATTTTTATTATTTAAAAAGATAGATAGTCCCCTTATTACCCATTCCCCAGTTTTGCATAACCAACACGGTTATATTAATGTGAATGTAAACTTTTATGAAATACAGGCCAGTATCAAATAATAATCTTAAAAACAGGGGCACTTTAATTCATTAAAGTTTACAAAGATGCTTATTTTTTTAAATACTTACCTTTGCGTTATGGTAAAAGTTACACCGATCCTCGGCCCCCAGCTCCTGCTTTCTTTAGCAGATTGATGATGAATCGGGCTTCATCCAATCGCTGTGTGCCCTGTTTAGCGTCCAGCTCATGGGGCAACGCAATAATTGGAGGAAGCCGGATTCGTCATCGATATGCTAATGAAAGCAGTAGATGCGGGCAGAGGATCAGCGTTATGTTTACTATAACGCAAATGTAAGTATGTTAAATAAGCATCTTTATAAACTTCGTAAGTCTGGCTGTTTTTAAGATTTGATACTGGCCTTTAACTCATTAAAGTTTACATTCACTTTAATATATTTTACCTCTGTGATTACCTTGTATCTAAGCCTCTGCAGACTGCCCTCTTATTTTAGTTCTTTTTACAGACATGCATTTTAGCCAATCAGTGCTGACTCCTAGGTAGCTCCACGTGAAGAACAAAGCAAATTTGATGATAAAAGTAAATTGGAAAGTTCTTTAACCCCTTAATGACCAAGGACGTACGCCACACGTCCTCAAAAAAATACAGTTAATGACCGAGGACGTGTGGCGTACGTCCTTGGTCTGGAAAGCAGCTGGAAGCGATCCTGCTCGCTTCCAGCTGCTTTCCGGTTATTGCAGTGATGCCTCGATATGGAGGCATCCTGCAATAACCCCCCTTGGCCATCCAATGCAGAGAGAGCCACTCGGTGGCCGGTATTGTCGGTGGGTGGGAGCAAGTCTGGGAGGCGGGTGGGCGGCCATCGATGCGCCGATTGGAGTGGAGGGGGGCGGGATCGGGGGCGGGATGGGCGGGAGCGCGCATGGAACCGCTACACTACGGAAAAATAACTGTAAAAAAGTGAAAAAATAAAAAGTTTTAAAAGCTGTAAATAAACAGCTAAGGGATCTGGAAGGGGTGGGGGGTTGATCTTGGGGGGGGGGGAAGCTACACTACAGAAAAAAAGGGCATTTTTTTTAAAAAAAAGGCATATTTTTTTACTAAACTGGGTACTGGCAGACAACAGTACCCAAGATGGCGCCCATTAAGGCAGAGGGGGAGGGTTAGAGAGCTGTTTGGTGGGGGATCAGTGAGGCTGGGAGCTAAGGGGGGATCCTACACAGCAGCATATGTAAATATGCTAAAAAAAAAACCCACAAAAAAGCCCAAATATAGCTTTTATTTTAGTACTGGCAGAGTTTCTGCCAGTACTTAAGATGGCGGGGACAATTGTGGGGTGGGGGAGGGAAGAGAGCTGTTTGGGAGGGATCAGGGGGTCTCATGTTTCAGGTGGGAGGCTGAGCTCTACACTAAAGCTAAAATTAACCCTGCAAGCTCCCTACAAGCTACATAATTAACCCCTTCACTGCTAGCCATAATACACGTGTGAAATGCAGCGGCATTTGGCGGCCTTCTAATTACCAAAAAGCAACGCCAAAGCCATATATGTCTGCTATTTGTGAACAAAGGGGATCCCAGAGAAGCATTTACAACCATTTGTGCCATAATTGCACAAGCTGTTTGCAAATGATTTCAGTGAGAAACCTAAAATGAAAAATATAACGTTTTTTTTAATTTGATCGCATTTGGCGGTGAAATGGTGGCATGAAATATACCAAAATTGGCCTAGATCAATACTTGGGGTTGTCTACTACACTACACTAAAGCTAAAATTATCCCTAAAAGCTCCCTACATGCTCCATAATTAACCCCTTCACTGCTGGGCATAATACACGTGTAGTGCGCAGTGGCATTTAGCAGCCTTCTAATTACTAAAAAGCAACGCCAAAGCCATATATGTCTGCTATTTCTGAACAAAGGGGATCCAAGAGAAGAATTTACAACCATTTAAGCCATAATTGCACAAGCTGTTTGTAAATAATTTCAGTGAGAAACCAAAAGTTTGTGAAAAAATTAGTAAAAAAGTGAACGATTTTTTGTATTTAATCGCATTTGGCGGTTAAATGGTGGCATGAAATATACCAAAATGGGCCTAGATGAATACTTTGGGATGTCTACTAAAAAAAAATATATACATGTCAATGGATATTCAGAGATTCCTGAAAGATATTGGTGTTCTAATGTAACTAGTGCTTATTTTGAAAAATAATGGTTTGGAAATAGCAAAGTGCTACTTGTATTTATGGCCCTATAGTTTACAAAAAAAGCAAAGAACATGTAAACATTGGGTATTTCTAATCTCAGGACAAAATTTAGAAACTATTTAGCACGGGTGTTTTTTGGTGGTTGTAGATGTGTAACAGATTTTGGGGGTCATAGTTAGAAAAAGTGTGTTTTTTTCCATTTTGTCCTCATATTTTATATTTTTTTTATAGTACATTATAAGATATGATGAAAATAATGGTATCTTTAGAAAGTCCATTTAATGGCGAGAAAAACGGTATATAATATGTGTGGGTACAGTAAATGAGTAAGAGGAAAATTACAGCTAAACACAAACACCGCAGAAATGTAAAAATAGCCTTGGTCCCAAACGGACAGAAAATGGAAAAGTGTTGTGGTCATTAAGGGGTTAAAATGACATGCCCTATCTGAATCATGAAAGTTTAATTTTGACTAGACTGTCCTTTTAACATTGGCAAAAAAAATATACACAACTTTATTAAAACAAAATATCAATAGAAACATTACACAAAAAAGTAGAAATTGTGAATAATTAAACAAGGAAAGATATTGAGGTGGAAAAAGAAGGTAGAAAAGCAAGAAGAGAAAAGGGCAGGATGGTACCCAGCTCTAATTACTCTGGTCCCAGTGATGAAAGCATCATTACAATGACCGTTATGTTGTAAAGGTATTAGCATCACAATCAAGATTGCAGGTAAAATGCTCTACACCACTGGTTTTGAAACCTGTCCTCCGGCCTCCATAAAAGCCCAGATTTTAGGTTATCTGAACTAAAGCACAGGTGAACTAATCACCTGATTAGTCAACATGGTTATTTTACCTGCTCTCACCCAAGGTAATCCTGAAAACCTGGCATGTCCCTTTAGTTAAAGTATAAAAGATTCATGTTTACCAAAACTTTTTTATATGCCATTTCTTTCATGTAATTAGCAAGAGTCCATGAGCTAGTGACGTATGGGATATACATTCCTACCAGGAGGGGCAAAGTTTCCCAAACCTCAAAATGCCTATAAATACACCCCTCACCACACCCACAATTCAGTTTTACAAACTTTGCCTCCGATGGAGGTGGTGAAGTAAGTTTGTGCTAGATTCTACGTTGATATGCGCTCCGCAGCAAGTTGGAGCCCGGTTTTCCTCTCAGCGTGCAGTGAATGTCAGAGGGATGTGAAGAGAGTATTGCCTATTTGAATGCAGTGATCTCCTTCTACGGGGTCTATTTCATAGGTTCTCTGTTATCGGTCGTAGAGATTCATCTCTTACCTCCCTTTTCAGATCGACGATATACTCTTATATATACCATTACCTCTGCTGATTCTCGTTTCAGTACTGGTTTGGCTTTCTACAAACATGTAGATGAGTGTCCTGGGGTAAGTAAATCTTATTTTCTGTGACACTCTAAGCTATGGTTGGGCACTTTGTTTATAAAGTTCTAAATATATGTATTCAAACATTTATTTGCCTTGACTCAGAATGTTCAACTTTCCTTATTTTTCAGACAGTCAGTTTCATATTTGGGATAATGCATTTGAATTAATCATTTTTTTCTTACCTTCAAAAATTTGACTCTTTTTTCCCTGTGGGCTGTTAGGCTCGCGGGGGCTGAAAATGCTTCATTTTATTGCGTCATTCTTGGCGCTGACTTTTTTGGCGCAAAAATTCTTTTCCGTTTCCGGCGTCATACGTGTCGCCGGAAGTTGCGTCATTTTTTTGACGTTATTTTGCGCCAAAGATGTCGGCGTTCCGGATGTGGCGTCATTTTTGGCGCCAAAAGCATTTAGGCGCCAAATAATGTGGGCGTCTGATTTGGCGCTAAAAAATATGGGCGTCGCTTTTGTCTCCACATTATTTAAGTCTCATTTTTTATTGCTTCTGGTTGCTAGAAGCTTGTTCTTTGGCATTCTTTCCCATTCCTGAAACTGTCATTTAAGGAATTTGATCAATTTTGCTTTATATGTTGTTTTTTCTCTTACATATTGCAAGATGTCTCACGTTGCATCTGAGTCAGAAGATACTACAGGAAAATCGCTGTCTAGTGCTGGATCTACCAAAGCTAAGTGTATCTGCTGTAAACTTTTGGTAGCTATTCCTCCGGCTGTTGTTTGTATTGATTGTCATGACAAACTTGTTAATGCAGATAATATTTCCTTTAGTAAAGTACCATTGCCTGTTGCAGTTCCTTCAACATCTAAGGTGCAGAATGTTCCTGATAACATAAGAGATTTTGTTTCTGAATCCATAAAGAAGGCTATGTCTGTTATTTCTCCTTCTAGTAAACGTAAAAAATCTTTTAAAACTTCTCTCCCTACAGATGAATTTTTAAATGAACATCATCATTCTGATTCTGGTTCAGAGGATTCTGTCTCAGAGGTTGATGCTGATAAATCTTCATATTTATTTAAAATGGAATTTATTCGTTCTTTACTTAAAGAAGTACTAATTGCTTTAGAAATAGAGGATTCTGGTCCTCTTGATACTAATTCTAAACGTTTGGATAAGGTATTTAAAGCTCCTGTGGTTATTCCAGAAGTTTTTCCTGTTCCTAATGCTATTTCTGCAGTAATTTCCAAAGAATGGGATAAATTGGGTAATTCATTTACTCCTTCTAAACGTTTTAAGCAATTATATCCTGTACCGTCTGACAGATTAGAATTTTGGGACAAAATCCCTAAAGTTGATGGGGCTATTTCTACCCTTGCTAAACGTACTACTATTCCTACGTCAGATGGTACTTCGTTTAAGGATCCTTTAGATAGGAAAATTGAATCCTTTCTAAGAAAAGCTTATCTGTGTTCAGGTAATCTTCTTAGACCTGCTATATCTTTGGCTGATGTTGCTGCAGCTTCAACTTTTTGGTTGGAAACTTTAGCGCAACAAGTAACACATCATGATTCTCATGATATTATTATTCTTCTTCAGCATGCTAATAATTTTATCTGTGATGCCATTTTTGATATTATCAGAGTTGATGTCAGGTTTATGTCTCTAGCTATTTTAGCTAGAAGAGCTTTATGGCTTAAAACTTGGAATGCTGATATGGCTTCTAAATCAACTCTACTTTCTATTTCTTTCCAGGGTAACAAATTATTTGGTTCTCAGTTGGATTCTATTATTTCAACTGTTACTGGTGGGAAAGGAACTTTTTTACCACAGGATAAAAAATCTAAAGGTAAAAACAGGGCTAATAATCGTTTTCGTTCCTTTCGTTTCAACAAAGAACAAAAGCCTGATCCTTCATCCTCAGGAGCAGTTTCAGTTTGGAAACCATCTCCAGTCTGGAATAAATCCAAGCCAGCTAGAAAGGCAAAGCCTGCTTCTAAGTCCACATGAAGGTGCGGCTCTCATTCCAGCTCAGCTGGTAGGGGGCAGGTTACGTTTTTTCAAGGAAATTTGGATCAATTCTGTTCACAATCTTTGGATTCAGAACATTGTTTCAGAAGGGTACAGAATTGGTTTCAAGATGAGACCTCCTGCAAAGAGATTTTTTCTTTCCCGTGTCCCAGTAAATCCAGTAAAAGCTCAAGCATTTCTGAATTGTGTTTCAGATCTAGAGTTGACTGGAGTAATTATGCCAGTTCAAGTTCCGGAACAGGGGATGGGGTTTTATTCAAATCTCTTCATTGTACCAAAGAAGGAGAATTCCTTCAGACCAGTTCTGGATCTAAAAATATTGAATCGTTATGTAAGGATACCAACGTTCAAGATGGTAACTGTAAGGACTATCTTGCCTTTTGTTCAGCAAGGGAATTATATGTCCACAATATATTTACAGGATGCATATCTGCATATTCCGATTCATCCAGATCATTATCAGTTCCTGAGATTCTCTTTTCTGGACAAGCATTACCAGTTTGTGGCTCTGCCGTTTGGCCTAGCTACAGCTCCAAGAATTTTTACAAAGGTTCTCGGTGCCCTTCTGTCTGTAATCAGAGAACAGGGTATTGTGGTATTTCCTTATTTGGACGATATCTTGGTACTTGCTCAGTCTTTACATTTAGCAGAATCTCATACGAATCGACTTGTGTTGTTTCTTCAAGATCATGGTTGGAGGATCAATTTACCAAAAAGTTCATTGATTCCTCAGACAAGGGTAACCTTTCTGGGTTTCCAGATGGATTCAGTGTCCATGACTCTGTCTTTAACAGACAAGAGACGTCTAAAATTGATTGCAGCTTGTCGAAACCTTCAGTCACAATCATTCCCTTCGGTAGCCTTATGCATGGAAATTCTAGGTCTTATGACTGCTGCATCGGACGCGATCCCCTTTGCTCGTTTTCACATGCGACCTCTTCAGCTCTGTATGCTGAATCAATGGTGCAAGGATTACACAAAGATATCTCAATTAATATCTTTAAAACCGATTGTTCGACACTCTCTAACATGGTGGACAGATCACCATCGTTTAATTCAGGGGGCTTCTTTTGTGCTTCCGACCTGGACTGTAATTTCAACAGATGCAAGTCTCACAGGTTGGGGAGCTGTGTGGGGTTCTCTGACGGCACAAGGAGTTTGGGAATCTCAGGAGGTGAGATTACCGATCAATATTTTGGAACTCTGTGCAATTTTCAGAGCTCTTCAATTTTGGCCTCTTCTGAAGAGAGAATCGTTCATTTGTTTTCAGACAGACAATGTCACAACTGTGGCATACATCAATCATCAAGGAGGGACTCACAGTCCTCTGGCTATGAAAGAAGTATCTCGAATTTTGGTTTGGGCGGAATCCAGCTCCTGTCTAATCTCTGCGGTTCATATCCCAGGTATAGACAATTGGGAAGCGGATTATCTCAGTCGCCAAACGTTGCATCCGGGCGAATGGTCTCTTCACCCAGAGGTATTTCTTCAGATTGTTCAAATGTGGGAACTTCCAGAAATAGATCTGATGCCGTCCCATCTAAACAAGAAACTTCCCAGGTATCTGTCCAGATCCCGGGATCCTCAGGCGGAGGCAGTGGATGCATTATCACTTCCTTGGAAGTATCATCCTGCCTATATCTTTCCGCCTCTAGTTCTTCTTCCAAGAGTAATCTCCAAGATTCTGAAAGAATGCTCGTTTGTTCTGCTGGTAGCTCCAGCATGGCCTCACAGGTTTTGTTATGCGGATCTTGTCCGGATGGCCTCTTGCCAACCGTGGACTCTTCCGTTAAGACCAGACCTTCTGTCACAAGGTCCTTTTTTCCATCAGGATCTGAAATCCTTAAATTTAAAGGTATGGAGATTGAACGCTTGATTCTTGGTCAAAGAGGTTTCTCTGACTCTGTGATTAATACTATGTTACAGGCTCGTAAATCTGTATCTAGAGAGATATATTATAGAGTCTGGAAGACTTATATTTCTTGGTGTCTTTCTCATCATTTTTCTTGGCATTTTTTTAGAATACCGAGAATATTACAGTTTCTTCAGGATGGTTTAGATAAGGGTTTGTCCGCAAGTTCCTTGAAAGGACAAATCTCTGCTCTTTCTGTTCTTTTTCACAGAAAGATTGCTATTCTTCCTGATATTCATTGTTTTGTACAAGCTCTGGTTCGTATAAAACCTGTCATTAAGTCAATTTCTCCTCCTTGGAGTTTGAATTTGGTTCTGGGGGCTCTTCAAGCTCCTCCATTTGAATCTATGCATTCATTGGACATTAAATTACTTTCTTGGAAAGTTTTGTTCCTTTTGGCCATCTCTTCTGCCAGAAGAGTTTCTGAATTATCTGCTCTTTCTTGTGAGTCTCCTTTTCTGATTTTTCATCAGGATAAGGCGGTGTTGCGAACTTCTTTTGAATTTTTACCTAAAGTTGTGAATTCCAACAACATTAGTAGAGAAATTGTGGTTCCTTCATTATGTCCTAATCCTAAGAATTCTAAGGAGAAATCGTTGCATTCTTTGGATGTTGTTAGAGCTTTGAAATATTATGTTGAAGCTACTAAATCTTTTCGAAAGACTTCTAGTCTATTTGTCATCTTTTCCGGTTCTAGAAAAGGCCAGAAAGCTTCTGCCATTTCTTTGGCATCTTGGTTGAAATCTTTAATTCATCTTGCCTATGTTGAGTCGGGTAAAACTCCGCCTCAGAGGATTACAGCTCATTCTACTAGGTCAGTTTCTACTTCCTGGGCGTTTAGGAATGAAGCTTCGGTTGATCAGATTTGCAAAGCAGCAACTTGGTCCTCTTTGCATACTTTTACTAAATTCTACCATTTTGATGTATTTTCTTCTTCTGAAGCAGTTTTTGGTAGAAAAGTGCTTCAGGCAGCGGTTTCAGTTTGAATCTTCTGCTTCTGTTTTTCATTAAACTTTATTTTGGGTGTGGATTATTTTCAGCAGGAATTGGCTGTCTTTATTTTATCCCTCCCTCTCTAGTGACTCTTGTGTGGAAAGATCCACATCTTGGGTAATCATTATCCCATACGTCACTAGCTCATGGACTCTTGCTAATTACATGAAAGAAAACATAATTTATGTAAGAACTTACCTGATAAATTCATTTCTTTCATATTAGCAAGAGTCCATGAGGCCCGCCCTTTTTTGTGGTGGTTATGATTTTTTTGTATAAAGCACAATTATTCCAATTCCTTATTTTATATGCTTTCGCACTTTTTTCTTATCACCCCACTTCTTGGCTATTCGTTAAACTGAATTGTGGGTGTGGTGAGGGGTGTATTTATAGGCATTTTGAGGTTTGGGAAACTTTGCCCCTCCTGGTAGGAATGTATATCCCATACGTCACTAGCTCATGGACTCTTGCTAATATGAAAGAAATGAATTTATCAGGTAAGTTCTTACATAAATTATGTTTTTTTGTTTTAGAGCATACTTATTTTCAGTATAAATACAGACAATAGAAACTGTTATGGGCACCAGATTTGCGACGTGTTTAGTTTATTTACCAGTGACCAAGTGCCCAAGATGCATGAAACAAGTATGATACGGAGGGGCTATGGTACTCTTTCGTGCCTGGTTCGGCTGTTTGAAATAGAGCGCTCTTTGGGGCTTGTACATTTCCTGTTGTGGATTATTGAGTGCCGGACCTTTTTGAGTTTCGTTAGCTTATATATACCTGGGTTATTTAAAAAATGCTTTTCAAATTTATGCACAATTTGCCTTTAAAGGGGTGTGAAACTCAGGATGATTCAGAGGGGATACAATTTTAATAGTTTTTCACAATTTTTAAATACCAATATGCTTTTTCGTGTTTTCATCTACTTAATTGTAAATACATATATACACATATAAATACATAATAGACTTGTGCATGATCGAAAAATTAGTTTCGGTTCGGATTTTTTCGAATTCGGTTCAGATCGATTCGAATTCGGAAAAATTTGAATGAATTCGTTTCGGTTTCGTTTCGGATTCAAATAAATTTGGCTGGATTCGGTTCGATTCGGAAATTCTGAATTTTGGTATGTGTAAGGTGGGATATGCTGTGTATTAGACTAGTATTATGTACTGTATATTAGGTGTAACCCATAGCATAGTGATATAACCTAATATTCTGTACAATACTAGTGTAATCCATGGCCATACGAATCTACCGAATAAATCCGAACTAATTCGGATTTATTCGGTAGATTCGGCACTATTTCAATTCGAAAATTTGAATCGATCCGAATTTCCGAATTTAACGAATTTGGCCGAATTTCCCAATCAATCCGAAACGAATCGCACATATCTAATACATAAATACATTTGTCTGTATACATATATAGACATATATTTATATAAATATATATACATATAAATCTTTATACATATACTTGTATGTATCTCAATGTTAAAGTCCTTTGCCTGCCTTTTATTTTTCTCTAACACCTGAGATCTCATAACTTTGAGCCCTTATTACTTTTTTGTGCAATATTTTTAAATTGTTGTTATAAGTGTAACTGTACTTTGTAATGTTTTTTTCATGTGTTTTGTGAAACTTTTCTGTTTTGCGTAACAGTTGAGCAGAGCTTTGAAGATGCAGTAATCATTCTAGCATAAATTGCGTTTGCGCTCAAAAGAACGCGTTTACTTTCAACTAGTAATACCAGCGGTAAACCTGACGAGCGCAAACACCCACGATAAACCCCTTATCGTTCGCACACAAACATTTGCGCTCCACTCGAAATCTGGCCCATGATGTCATTAAAATAAATACATTTTGGTTCTCATACCATGCATTACAAAGGCAAAATATTACATAAATCTACCAACTTAAATTTTTTTGCATATTTTTATTTTGTTCAGTGTAACTATAATAAAAATAAAGCAACTATATCATTCAAAATCCTTTTTATATTACAAAGGCAAAATATATTTTTTTATCTATTTTTATCAAATGTGTGATTTTCATTGGTGGAAAGAAAATGTGTTTCTTCCACAAAAGATTTTTTTCAAATGCAAATAGGATCTTATCTGATGAAGAGATATTGTTTTGGCCCACATAGTACGCCTTCACTGAACAGTTGGTGACAGTTTCTTGCAAAAGGCATGAAAGACTTCAATTTCAATAAAACAATAAAGTATGCTTTGTTAATTGAATCTATTCTGATTTTATATGTGTTTTATCACAGTTTCAGTTATGCATTTTTAACAATTTTAAGAGGAGGGAAAGATTTGTATTTTTGTTTTATTCATCTAAACTTTAATATAATTTTTATGCAGGCCTTAACCCCTTAGTGACCAGAGCACTTTTACATTTTCTGACCGTTTGGGACCAGGGCTATTTTTACATTTGTGCGGTGTTTGTGTTTAGCTGTAATTTTCCTCTTACTCATTTACTGTACCCACACATATTGTATACTGTTTTTCTTGCCATTAAATGGACTTTCTAAAAAATATCATTATTTTCATCATATCATAAAATTTTCTATAATTTGTTTTATAAAATATGATGAAAAATGGAAAAAAACACTTTTTTAACTTTGACTCCCAAAATCTGTTACACATCTACAGCCACCAAAAAACACCCATGCTAAATAGTTTCTAAAGTTTGTCCTGAGTTTAGAAATACCCAATGTTTACATGTTCTTTGCTTTTTTTTCAAGTTATAGGGCAATAAGTACAAGTAGCACTTTGCTACTTGTAACACTGATATCTGTCAGGAATCCCTGAATAACCCTTCACATGTATATATTTTATTTTAGTAGACAAGTAATGATCTAGGCCCATTTTGGTATATTTCATGCCACCATTTCACTGCCAAATGCAATCAAATAAAAAGAATGGTTCACTTTTTCACAAACTTTATCACAATTTTAGGTTTCTTACTGAAATTATTTACAAACAGCTCATGCAATTATGGCACAAATGGTTGTAAATGCTTCTCTGGGATCCACTTTGTTCAGAAATAGCCGGCATATATGGCTTTGGCATTGCTTTTTGGTAATTAGAAGTCCGCTAAATGCCGTTGTGCACCAAACGTGTATTATGCCCAGCAGTGAAGGGGTTAATTTGGGAGCCTGTAGGGTTAATTTGAGCTTTAGTGTAGTAGACAACCCAAAGTATTGATCTAGACCCATTTTGGTATATTTCATGCCACTATTTCACCGCCAAATGCGATCAAATAAAAAAAATTGTTCACATTTTCACTAACTTTAGGTTTTTCACTGAAATATTTTACAAACAACTTGTGCAATTATGGCACAAATGGTTGTAAATGCTTCTCTTCGATTCCCTTTTTTCAGAAATAGCAGACATATATGGCTTTGGTATTGCTTTTTGATAATTAGAAGGCCGCTAAATTCTGCTGCGCACCACACTTGTATTATGCGCTGCAGTTAAGGGGTTAATTAGGTAGCTTGTAGGGTTAATTTTAGCTTTAGTGTCTCTACACTAAAGCTAAAATTAACCCTACAAGCTACCTAATTAACCCCTTAACTGCAGCGCATAATACAAGTGTGGTGCGCAGCAGAATTTAGCGGCCTTCTAATTACCAAAAAGCAATGCCAAAGCCATATATGGCTGCTATTTCTGAAAAAAAGGGGATTCCAGAGAAGTATTTACAACCATTTGTGCTATAATTGCACAAGTTGTTTGTAAAATATTTCAGTGAGAAACCTAAAGTTAGTGAAAAAGTGAACAATTTTTTCCCTGACCCCCCCTCAAACAGCTCTCTACCCTCCCCCACCTCACAATTGTCACCACCATCTTAAGTACTGGCAGAAAATCTGCCAGTACTAAAATAAAAGGTTTTTTTTTTTTTGGTTTTTTTTATACAGTTATTCTGCAGTGTTGGATCCCCCTTAGCCCCCAACCTCCCTGATCCCCCCCAAAACAGCTCTCTAACCCCCTGTCTACCTAGTTGCCGCCATATTGGGTACAGGCAGCTGTCTGCCAGTACCCAGTTTGTTAAACAAAATATGCAATTTTTTAAATAGATAAATAAAATCCCCAATTTTCTGTAGTGTAGCTACCCCCCTCAATACCCTCCTCCTCTTAGATCCTTGCACGCTCCCGCCCCCCGCACACACTCGGCGCTGACAGGAAATACACCACCGATGGGCCGCCTCCCTGCTGCTGCTCCCACCCACCAACGATCAGCACCATCAATGGCCTCTGCATCAGTGGGTAAAAAATGGTATTGCAGTGCTGCCTCAATATCGAAGGGATCACTGCAATACCCTGAAAGCGTCTGGAAGCGTTCACAATCGCTTCCATCCCTTCAAACCCCAGAGGACGTGTCAGGCACATCCTTGGTCGGACACCCAAATGAGGACATGCCTGACATGTCCTTGGTCGTTAAAGGGATAGAAAGGTCAAAATTGAAATGTGCACAATTGCATTTACATTTTAAATAGAAGCATTTTAGCAATGTACTTCCATTAGCAAAAATGTTTCTGGAAAAAGTTATTACTTTTTTTCAGTAGCATTGAGGGTCTGTTCACCAGTATTGAAACACCACATCTTCTTAGGAGTCAGCAGTGGCTTGTATGATACAAATTAAGTATTCACTGACACAATACACACCACCACCAGCTCTCTGAGCTTGATTATTGGTGCACGGGCCCTCACAGAATATGTATAAATGCCAATCAAGGTTGGATTGGCCTACCAGGACACCAGGAGATTTCCCGGTGGGTTGCAGCAGTTGGGGCTGGCCAGCTACAATTTAAGGGGGTGGTGGTGCTATTGGTGAGGCGATGCAGCTGGATCACCTCTCTTTTCTCCTCCTCTGAGGTGACAAAGTATTTCCTTGTAAGTTTTATTTCCTAGACCATGTACAATTTTATTAGCCCTCCTTTGAATGATTTCTATGGTCCAATCAAGTCACAATGTGAGACAGTGACACACTGTTGTGAATACTTAGTTATACTAAGTTAAAAGTGAAACTTAAAAAAGTACGTCTCTTTCACATTGACTACATAATAGATACAAATCAGAGGTATATAAATCTTATTGAATAAAATTAACAAAAGTAGTTAAAATATAACCTTTATTTGTTTTGTTTTTTTAAATAAAAAGAATCCAAAATAAATGTACCTGGTGCATATTGCGTTAAAATGGCCTCACTGGGTAATTACAATTTGTCAGAGCGTGGGGAAAAAGTCTATTATAGTACAATAATACACAGGGTTATCAGATAGTTAATATTATTGTTGTCTCTATGGGGCCTATCTATCAAGCTCCGGATGGAGCTTGATGCCCCGTGTTTCTGGCGAGCCTGCAGGCTCGCCAGAAACAGCAGTTATGAAGCAGCGGTCACAAAGACCGCTGCTCCATAACCCTGCTCTGATGAGGCGGACAGGAATCACAACAATTCAACCTGATCGAGTACGATCGGGTTGATTGACACCCCCTGCTGGCGGCCCATTGGCCGCGAGTCTGCAGGGGGCGGCATTGCACCAGCAGCTCTTGTGAGCTGCTGGTGCAATGCTGAATACGGAGAGTGTATTGCTCTCCGCATTCAGCGAGGTCTTGCGGACCTGATCCGCACTGTCGGATCAGGTCCGCAAGACCTTTGATAAATAGGGGCCTATGAATTTTAACAACAAATTAACCTTATTAGTAGTCACCAGTGAGTAAAAGTTAAAAACACATAGCTGAGGCTTCTCTTATAATTACAGAGGTAGCACTGTATGTTTGCTGTGTTTTAATACATTTGTTAGTTTCAATAATCTGGGTTATAATAGATACTGTGGAGTGCATTATGGCCAATTTATTTTGCCATATATAACATTAGTAAAATATTATACATACGCCTAACTGTGGCTAAGCCCTTACAATCCTGGAGCTGATTACTGTTAATACTGCGCTAATCACACATACATACACAGGCTGGAGTTTTATGCTACACGCACACCAACAATCAGTAATGGAAGCTTCGACTCCAATTTTAAATTTGCATTACTTCCATTACTGATTACGGATTGTTGGTGTGTGTGTACCATAAAACTCCAGCCTGTATATGTGTGTGATTAGCGCAGTATTAACAGTAATCAGATCCCGAATTGTAGGGGCTTAGCCACAGGCGTATGTATAATATTTTACTGATATTATATATGGGAGAATGAATAGGCAATATGTCATATACATATATAACTTAAGATATGTACTGCAGCAAATGTTCCTATGGTTTTGCAACACCTGTTTCGTTATAGTCTATACCGAATACTGAAATATGTTATGCCACTTAATTGAGCATACAGTTATCAGTAACATCACAGGCGCTCACTGCACATGCATAGAGGTTAAAAGTGCATTGGCAGCATTAAGAGGAATAGACAGGTCAAAATCAAGTCTTCGCTCACGCAATACACACCAGCAGGCATGCTGTTTAAATTCTTATCCTCTAGTCATATGTGCATTTTAACTAGAAGCATGTTTGCTAATGGAAATATACTAAAAATGCTTCTATTCAAAATTGAAATGCAACTTTTTATACTGAAAGAAAAATAATAGAAATATCTAATTGGGTCCTGTAGTATTTTCTCTTAAAACTGTATACACCTGAGCACATACTTACAACAATTATTTTGCCACCAAGGTCTTAAGCCATATGATCTCAATTTTATGAGCTAAAAAGTCTTTGATTTTAACAACTGCAAAGTATCCATAGACGTGTGGCATAAAAATAAGGTGCTTAAAGGGACAGTCTACACTAAAATTGTTATTGTTTAATAAGATAGATAACATCTTTACTACCCATTCCCCAGCTTTGCACAAGCAACATTGATATATTAATATAATTTATAACATTTAAACCTCTATATTTCTGCCTGTTTCTAAGCCACTACAGACAGCCTCTTATTACATGCTTTTTTGTTTGCTTTTCACAACAGAAGACTGCTAGTTCATGTGGGCTATATAGATAACATTGTGTTCACGCCCGAGGAGTTATTTAAGATTTTGCACAACACAGTACTAAATGCAAGTCAATAGATAATAAATAAAAAGTTATGTGATTAGGGGGCTGTCAGAAGATGCTTAGATGGAAGGTAATCACAGAGGTAAAAAGTATATTAATTTAACAGTGTTGGTTATGCAAAACTGGGGAATGGATAATAAAGGGATTATTTATCTTTTAAACAATAAAAATTCTATTGTAGACTGCCCCTTTAACTAAAATATAGAAAACTGATTTAAAAAAATCAGAACATTTCTATTTAAAAAATACTTAACTTAAAACTAACTTATATATAAGGATAAAGAAGGGACACCAGCGCTAAAACTATAACACAAATATGTAAATAGAAACTGATGTGTTTGAACAGAATTAAAATTCTATACTAATGTTATTGAGACTGTCTCAGACCAGTGTATGATACATAAGTATAAGAAGGTAACTTTTCTATATAATATATATGTGTGCTGCCTGCGAGTTGATACAGTGTACCCTTATCACTGTTGTAAATGAATGTAGAAAGAGGCTATCAAAACAAATATCAGGGCGCACAGCGATACAATGTGATAACTGTAGTGATGACTTAGTTCTTTTTTGTGTGAACAAATTAGTATATACCAAAGGTTCAATGCAGTTCTATTAACCAATGGTCATTTGTTTGTTTTTAACAATTCTTTGTTTAAGGTGAGTATAATGCGCTTACCAGAGGGTACCTCAATCATATGAGGTAAGTTGTCAGCTATTGTATAAGTAAAGATGATTCCTTGGCTCTTTATGTAGTTGTATCCTGGAAATTTCGTGTAGTTTTTCTTTTTCAATAATGGAAATCCTGGACTCTCTTGCTTTCTTTCTTATCTTTCAAAGAAAAAGGGGGGTACTAATGGCACTGCTTAAATTTACAACTTAGGGTAGCCTATTTGTCTCTGGATCTGGTAATAAGATATAGGTATCAGTCCAGATATATTTTGTTACAAAAAGATGGCTGAGGTGCTGTGTACTTGTTTTGTGAAACGAAAATTATCAATCTTAGGATTGATGGATTGTACACCTATATAGCACTCATTCCCTAATTGATAGTGGCAAAAATTGGACAAGATCTGTGTCTCCTGGGAGGAGAGTGTGCGTGGGGATGTTATTAAAATATAACCTTTATTGGTAATTTTTAAAATACAAGGCAACAAACACAATTGACATACATACTTTATTAAAAACACAGGTTTGGGTCTTTGAAAGTTTTATCCGTTATTCACGGAATACCTTATGTGGTTATGGTGTATATTAGAAATCACTTGAGTTTCAAGTCTCAGTAATTGTATAATATATTAATATACTTAGAGCTTACATCCAGTGGAGCTGTTTGGTTATGATATTTACTATAATATTATATATGTGGTCTGTGACTCACCATTGAATTCAAATTATAATATTAGAGGTATTAACGTAAATATCCCATAGTATCACCAAAGTTTGTTATTAATGCTTATAGTATTGCATAGAATATGTGTCTTAGTGAGACAATAACAGATTTCCTTGTAGTTGTATTCTTTGTGTTATATATAGGTACATATATCTTAGTATAATATTATTGGAAATACATGCAGGATGCTGTTTTAAATAGCCTCCTAGCTATATAGAGACAAAGAGTACTGTCTGTATGGAGTACAGTAACACTGGTCAGTGAGTTAACACATTAACCCCTGTAAGGTCTTTTATTCGTATATTTATCAATACTTATGTATACAGGAGCATTATGCTTGTACCGCTGTGCAGAGATTGGTTATGTTGCTAAAATTCCATTGAATTTTTAAAGTTGATAATATGTACTATACTTGTTGTAATAGCAACAAATTTAAGTAACATTGTAACTCTGTTGGATTGTTAATGTGTTTATTTACATGGGGAATGTTACTCCCATTATATATATAAAGGCATTGCTTGGCGGGCTTGGATCTTTAATAATATTGATAACACGCTTTCAATATAAGTTTACAAGAGAGAATTTTATAATGATATTCTCACCATTTGTTATTCTAATAATTAATGTTGAAATCTTACAATGTAGGAGTTATGGCAATCATATGAGTATGTTGTAGTGCTACAATAAAGTAGCTGCTCTTAGTGACTTCGCTACGCTCTTAGTTTATATCAAATATTGCTTAGTAATAGTAACTAGTTGAATCGTATTGTCCACTTAGGCATAGAAGGTCGTTAGCGGCATTGTGACGAGAATTCACTGAGTACTTGCGGTATTATCTGTATAGTTAAATCTCTATATTAATAACCGCTTGCTGAATCCACGCTATAGATACTGGTTAGATTTAAAATAATTCACTGAGTATTTGCGATATTATATCAATGTTTGATGCATCACATCAATAACCGCCTACAATATCTGCACTCCTTGCGATAATATATCTGTATTAGATGTGCCACCTTACTAATCGCTTACTAAATCCAAGGCTGTAAATGCCGGTTAGGCTTAAGGTGCTTCACTAAGTATTTGCGGTGTTATATGTGTATTCAAAGCTCCATATTAGTAACCGCTCGCTGATTCTAAGCTTCTAATGTCGGTTAGACTTAATATATTACTACTGAGTTAATCTCATTTTCGAGTAAGTTTACTTAATATTGTGCACAACCACAATAGTTATATATAATAAAGACCTCTGTTCCTGCTTATTAAAAAATGCTGACTGGCATTCTACAAACAATTCCCTAACATGTTTCGCCACTAACGTGGCTTTTTCAAAGGGTACGGCGCGGCCATATAGGTGTCTATTTATTGGCTAGCACTGCTACTCCTATTTAATAACATCCCCACGCACACTCTCCTCCCAGGAGACACAGATCTTGTCCAATTTTTGCCACTATCAATTAGGGAATGAGTGCTATATAGGTGTACAATCCATCAATCCTAGGATTGATAATTTTCGTTTCACAAAACAAGTACACAGCACCTCAGCCACCTTTTTGTAACAAAATATATCTGGACTGATACCTATATCTTATTACCAGATCCAGAGACAAATAGGCTACCCTAAGTTGTAAATTTAAGCAGTGCCATTAGTACCCCCCTTTTTCTTTGTCACATAAGTACATAGCATGATGGACAGAGCCAAGAAGAACTATATCTAAGTAAACCTCCCTTTAAGCTGGACCCACCACAACAGGTAAAAGGACTACTGCCCTATATATATGGAAAAAAACAGAAAAGCATAATTGAACCCCCAATGGGTAGTGGACTCTCAGACTCACTGATCAGTCTATATGATCAGAATAACACTTGATAAAGGAATGTGTCCAGGAGGGACTCCCCACCCCCTTTTTTTGGGGGGCGGGGGGGGCCTCAGCAATATAGGTATAGAGAATAAACCCTCATCAAATTCTAAAAAACATTGCCAGCCAGTATGTGCATTAAGGCCTCTGGGGCTCAGCGTTCCCAGTTCATAAATCCACCTGGATTCTTTCTGCAGCAAGAGCTTCACTCTGTCACCACCTCTTCTCAGACGTGGCACATGATCAATTATTCTGAATCTAAGTTCATTCACAGAGTGTCCTGCTTCCAGAAAGTGGCATGCAACGGGCGGTTCGGATGTACTTTTGTTGATATATATATATATATATATATATATATATATATATATATATATATACAAATACATATTTAGAGATGTATATGTATGTATCTCTATGTTAAAACCCTTTGCCTGCCTTTTTTCTAACACCTAAGATCTCATATCTTTAAATCCTTATATCTTTTTTTTTGTGCAATATTTTTTTTAAAACGTTTTATTAGCTGGTGTTATTATGAGTGTAATTGTACTTTGTAATGTATTTTTTATGTGTTTTGTGACACTTCTTTGTTTGGAAATAGTTAAACAGGGCTCCGAGGACACGATAACCCAACAAGCGTTTACTTTCAAGTTTCAACTTGTAATACGAGCGATAAACCCAAAGAGTGCAATCAACTGTGATTAACCCCATATCGCTTGTGCACAAATGTTAGTGCTCCACTCATAATATGGCCCTATATATACATATTTTAATAGCCCCCTTTGAGTGCAGCTGTTTGATGTTCCATTACAGTGATCGCAGAACCATCATCAAGGATATTAAAACTCCCAGTTGTAAGGGAGACCTCACTCCTTCATAAAAAAGGATTACACACACCCTTATTTCTCAGTCTGTGGTACATGAACCCCTTAAGGGAACCTGGAGCATTGGGAAAGGGTACTTCAGCATTTGCCCTCATTATGCAGCTTTGTTTTGTTTTTGCTCTTGGCAATAAAAGGGTTAAGTTAAAAAAGACAAATTTCCTCTAGGTAAATACCCTGTGGTGTAGTACCTGGCCTGTATTTGCTATAAATTACTTGGAAACCTAGACATATGAGGTATTCCTACAATCAGGACAACATTATAAATCTATTTGGAATTATTGTTCTTTAACTAGTTTTGTAGGAATGATTATAAAGTCAACTGCATAAAAAGTTTTTTTTATTTCCTCCCATGTTTCAGTATTAAATTCCTATGTATTGTTATTTTATGTACCCATATATGGTATCACAAGAAAGACATGTTTGTTAAAAAAAAAAAAAAGTATATAATATGTATGGGTGCACAGAAATGGCGTTGTCATTTAAACTAAAGGTCAATTTGGATGAATTAGTGCCCGTTTTTTAATAAACCTATTAAAAACAAGGGCACTTTAATTTATCAAAATTTACATATCACTCCTTTTCTTCAAAAACTTACCTTTTAATCCTGTCAGCCACTCCAGCAATTCCCCCGGCCGTCAGAAGCCTCTTCTTATGTCAGAAATGACGAATCTGGCTTCCTCCAATCACGGCTTTCCCCCCGGGGATCATAACCTGATGCAATGCCATGATTGAAGGAAGCCAGATTTGTCATTTTGAACCCGCGAAGAGGGCTTGCGACGGGCAGAGGAAGAGCTGCAACAGCTGACAGGATTAAAAGATAAGTTTTTGAAGAAAAGGATTGATGAATTAAAGTGCCCTTGTTTTTAATAGGTTTATTAAACACCGGGCACTCATTCATCCAAATCGACCTTCACTTTAAGCATGGAAGCTGTGAAAACTTTTTTCCTTAAGAAGTTAAAAATGAGCCATGGACACCCAAGATAACTTTTTAGAAGTTAAATATGCTCTTGTGTATTGTGCCACCCCTGTCCCGGACTTTTTATCACCTTAAAGGGACATTAAACACTTTGAGATGGTAATATAAAATGATAAATTGTATATATAAAACAACTCTGCAATATACTTTCATTATTTATTTTGTCCTCTTTGCCTGTAATTCCATTCTGAAAATATGAGCTTTTCAGTTCCTGTTAGAAATGGAAGTGCAGAACACTGTTAAATCCAGCACAGCCATTGGCTGCACACTCTAGTGACCTATTTATAACTGACCCTAATTGGCCACAGCAGAGAAGGAAACACAAGTTACAACATGGCAGCTCCCAGTGTTTTATAGATACTAAAACTTTACACTTATTTTGTCACTTTTTAAACAACTAATGAAACTTTAAAAAATACATCTACATGTTAGTCATGGACTCATCTTTTCTTTGAATGCATCATTCTATCTAGCATGTATTTAGTGTTTAATGTCCCTTTAATATTTAACATTTAATATATTTATCTATATTTCTCTCTTTTAACAACTCAACAACTCAAATAAAGCATTTGCTTATCCTTTGGTTTTAACTGCATATTTAAAGCACATAAAACAATTATTCTTTGTGAAATGTTGATCTTAAGACAATATTTATCTGCATTACAGACTGGACTACTCATTGCATGCTATCAAGGATATGTGGATATCGTAATAGCCTTATCCCAGTGCCCACATATTGATGTGAACTGGCAGGACAATGAGGGTAATACAGCTCTAATCACCGCTGCACAAGCAGGTATTTTATTATTATTATTACTATTTTTGTTTTGTCATCATTATTTTTGTTGTTACACTATTATTCTAAACTAAATTAATAAATACATCTCTAACGTATCTGCATTTTATTACTAGTTTATTATTTATTAACCTTATTTAAAAAAGTGTTACTGATCTCTATATTCAGAATTTTCCATTCATATAAGTGCAAGTTGCCATACTGCTAATTACAATATAACCTCACATGTTTAGAAACTATACAATTAAATGTAAGGATCATATATGTGAAAATAATCACCTATTGGCTGTATATTATGTAAACTAACCACAGTTTCTACATATTTATTGAAATTCTATATACATGAGCAAACCTCCCAACATCTACCTAATGTTACCTGGGTCTAGGAGGCATTGGGCTACTTACCAGCAACAAGTGGCTGCAGGTCAGAACAGGTCATAGGTGGGGGTTATGGTTGGCTGTGGTCAGAGAAGGAAATTGTGGTAGTGTGGTTAGTGGTAGTCCACATTTTTTTGTGACATTTAGATTGAAGAGCACAGCAATAAGTAAAGAGCTCTCAGCCAGTGACCATCTTGTTTAATGCAGGACATAATGGGAGTTCTGAATAAGTGTTTTTAAACTATGCTTTCAAATAAACAAATCATGTTCAGGAAGAACAATTTTTTTTTTGGAAATACAATTTTTTGTTTAGAATACACATTTTTAATTACAAATACAATTCTATTTTTTTTTTATACAATCTTCATTTTTGGAATTACACTTTTGTTTTTTGGAAATACAATACAGTATAAAGAATCACACACACTTGCCTTTTTGACAGCAATCTTTTTTCCTTATAATCAGAGTAGAAGAGATACAGATTTAATTAGCTAGATTACATTGGGGGAGCCTTGATTGGAACATGTGTGCATCAAGGGCGGTGGAGGGGGAAATTGCGCCCCTGAAGCACCATATATGTAGAAAACACAACGTAGAGGCTGCTCCAGCATTAAACCTTGCACAGGAGAATAGAAATGTTGAACAGTTTATTGAGGGGGGGGGGGGGGGGTGTTGTTCCGTGAGTAGATATTTGTTGGGAGGGAAATAGTGGCCCTGCCCCCCATCTTCCTCCTAGCCCTGCTGGATTTGTAAGTACATCTCAGCATTGTACGATCTGCATTCTGCACCAGTTTTCAAGTGCAGTTTTCAAACTGAAAATCTTTGTCTAAAAAGGCAAAGCATAGAAAATGATAATGTTCCCTGTGAATTGGAACATGAAGGTAAGCATCCTTTAACCTCTTAATGACCATGATGTACCCTGTATGTCACTGGTTGTTAAGAGATTGTCTCTGTAAAACAGCGCTATTAGACCCTCCCTTATTCCTGTAGGCTTGCTAAACAGTGCTATTGATGTAACCCCAACAGAAAGACCTTGTTGAACAAAAGGTAGAATAGTCAGAATAGTTTCCATTTTGAAAGTAGGAATTCTGAGAAACTTTTTCAGAGCTTTTAGATATAAAACTGGTCTTAAATTTCCTTCTTTGGCACAATGAAGAGATTTGAGTAAAATCCCATCCCCTGTTCCAACAGAGGAACATGTACAATCACTCCAATAGATTTCTAGCTTTGAAACTGACTGAAAAAAGGCCTGAGCCTTCACTAAATTCTTTGGAACATTTGACAGAATAAAGCTTCCTCTGGGAGACCTTGTTCTGAAACATATTTGGTAACCTTGAGAGACTATATTTAGAACAGATCCTGAGCAGACTGAAACCAGGTCTCCTTAAAAAGGCGCAACTTGCCCCTACAAGAGCTTCTTAATCGGGGTGCCACATCTTCATGCAGACTTGGATGAAGGAATAGATTTTTGGACCACTTAAACTTGTTTTAGTTTGAATAGGTGTTTATACTCTTTATTAAGTTTCTATTTAATTCTGTTAACATATTTTTTCATATGTATATTTAATGGTCTCTTGTATTGGTAACTTAAACTCGTTATGTTTCTCCATCTAGATTGACTCATATTACCATGAAATACAAAATATTTGATTCATAAGTTGTTTATTAATTCATACTTTATTCTCTTACAACGATTGCTTAATTTGATGCTTTGATCCTTGCTATTGTATATATCTGTAATCTTTTATTTTTTAACAACATGAGAAAGATTTTTTCCTTGAAACCAAATATCAATTGTATGAAAGTTTTTTACATTTGTACCTTGTATATATATCCCCTGTCTGAGTATTACCTTACATAGGCCTAGATTTAGAGTTTGGCGGTAGCCGTGAAAACCAGCTTTAGAGGCTCCTAACGCTGGTTTTAGGCTACCTCCGGTATTTGGAGTCACTCAAAAAAGGGTCTAACGCTCACTTTTCAGCCGCGACTTTTCCATACCGCAGATCCCCTTACGTAAATTGCGTATCCTATCTTTTCAATGGGATTTTTCTAACTCCGGTATTTAGAGTCGTGTCTGAAGTGAGCGTTAGAAATCTAACGACAAAACTCCAGCAGCAGAAAAAAGTCAGTAGTTAAGAGCTTTCTGGGCTAACGCCGGTTCATAAAGCTCTTAACTACTGCACTATAAAGTACACTAACACCCATAAACTACCTATGTACCCCTAAACCGAGGTCCCCCCACATCGCCGCAACTCGATTAAATTTTTTAACCCCTAATCTGCCGACCGCCACCTACGTTATCCTTATGTACCCCTAATCTGCTGCCCCTAACACCGCCGACCCCTATATTATATTTATTAACCCATAATCTGCCCCCCACAATGTCGCCGCCAGCTACCTACACTTATTAACCCCTAATCTGCCGTCCGCACGCCGCTGCCAGCTACATTATCCCTATGTACCCCTAATCTGCTGCCCTAACATCGCCTACCCCTATATTATATTTATTAACCCCTAACCTGCCCCCCACAACGTCGCCGCCACCTACCTACAATAATTAACCCCTAATCTGCCGACCGCAAAGAGCCGCCAGCTACATTATAGCTATGTACCCCTAATCTGCTGCCCCTAACACCGCCGACCCCTATATTATATTTATTAACCCCTAACCTGCCCTCCCTAACATCGCCGACACCTAACTTCAATTATTAACCCCTAATCTGCCGACCGAATCTCGCCGCTATTCTAATAAATGTATTAACCCCTAAAGCTAAGTCTAACCCTAACACTAACACCCCCCTAAGTTAAATATAATTTTAATCTAACGAAATTAATTAACTCTTATTAAATAAATTATTCCTATTTAAAGCTAAATACTTACCTGTAAAATAAATCCTAATATAGCTACAACATAAATTATAATTATATTATAGCTATTTTAGGATTAATATTTATTTTACAGGTAACTTTGTAATTATTTTAACCAGGTACAATAGCTATTAAATAGTTAAGAACTATTTAATAGTTACCTAGTTAAAATAATAACAAAATTACCTCTAAAATAAATCCTAACCTAAGTTACAATTAAACCTAACTCTACACTAACAATAAATTAATTAAATAAAATATCTACAATTACCTACAATTAAACCTAACACTACACTATCAATAAATAAATTAAATACAATACCTACAAATAACTACAATGAAATAAACTAACTAAAGTACAAAAAATAAAAAAGAACTAAGTTACAAAAAATAAAAAAATATAAGAAAAATATTACAACAATTTTAAACTAATTACACCTACTCTAAGCCCCCTAATAAAATAACAAAGCCCCCCAAAATAAAAAAATGCCCTACCCTATTCTAAATTACTAAAGTTCAAAGCTCTTTTACCTTACCAGCCCTGAACAGGGCCCTTTGCGGGGCATGCCCCAAGAAGTTCAGCTCTTTTGCCTGTAAAAAAAAACATACAATACCCCCCCCCCAACATTACAACCCACCACCCACATACCCCTAATCTAACCCAAACCCCCCTTAAATAAACCTAACACTAAGCCCCTGAAGATCATCCTACCTTGTCTTCACCTCACCGGGTATCACACCGATCCGTCCTGGCTCCGATATCTTCATCCAACCCAAGCGGGGGCTAGACATCCACTGAAGAAGTCCAGAAGAGGGTCCAAAGTCTTCATCCTATCCGGGAAGAAGAGTAGATCCGGACCGGCAACCATCTTCTTCCAAGCGGCATCTTCTATCTTCATCCGATGAGGACCGGCTCCATCCTGAAGACCTCCACCGCGGACCCATCTTCATCCGGCGACGTCCAACTGAAGAATGACGGTTCCTTTAAGGGACGTCATCCAAGATGGCGTCCCTTGAATTCCGATTGGCTGATAGGATTCTATCAGCCAATCGGAATTAAGGTAGGAATATTCTGATTGGCTGATGGAATCAGCCAATCAGAATCAAGATCAATCCGATTGGCTGATCCAATCAGCCAATCAGATTGAGCTCGCATTCTATTGGCTGATCGGAACAGCCAATAGAATGCGAGCTCAATCTGATTGGCTGATTGGATCAGCCAATCGGATTGAACTTGATTTTGATTGGCTGATTCCATCAGCCAATCAGAATATTCCTACCTTAATTCCGATTGGCTGATAGAATCCTATCAGCCAATCGGAATTCGAGGGACGCCATCTTGGATGACGTCCCTTAAAGGAACCGTCATTCTTCAGTTGGACGTCGCCGGATGAAGATGGGTCCGCGGTGGAGGTCTTCAGGATGCTGCCGGTCCTCATCGGATGAAGATAGAAGATGCCGCTTGGAAGATGATGGTTGCCGGTCCGAATCTACTCTTCTTCCCGGATAGGATGAAGACTTTGGAGCCTCTTCTGGACCTCTTCAGCCGCCGGAAGATGGATGTCTAGCCCCCGCTTGGGTTGGATGAAGATTTTGGAGCCAGGACGGATCGGTGAACCTGGTATGGTGAAGACAAGGTAGGATGATCTTCAGGGGCTTAGTGTTAGGTTTATTTATGGGGGGTTTGGGTTAGATTAGGGGTATGTGGGTGGTGGGTTGTAATGTTGGGGGGGGGGGGTATTGCATGTTTTTTTTACAGGCAAAAGAGCTGAACTTCTTGGGGCATGCCCCGCAAAGGGCCCTGTTCAGGGCTGGTAAGGTAAAAGAGCTTTGAACTTTAGTAATTTAGAATAGGGTAGGGCATTTTTTATTTTGGGGGGCTTTGTTATTTTATTAGGGGGCTTAGAGTAGGTGTAATTAGTTTAAAATTGTTGTAAGATTTTTCTTATGTTTGTAAATATTTTTTTATTTTTTGTAACTTAGTTCTTTTTTATTTTTTGTACTTTAGTTAGTTTATTTCATTGTAGTTATTTGTAGATATTGTATTTAATTAATGTATTGATAGTGTAGTGTTAGGTTTAATTGTAGGTAATTGTAGATATTTTATTTAATTAATTTAATGATAGTGTAGTGTTAGGTTTAATTGTAACTTAGGTTAGGATTTATTTTACAGGTAATTTTGTTATTATTTTAACTAGGTAACTATTAAATAGTTATTAACTATTTAATAGCTATTGTACCTGGTTAAAATAATTACAAAGTTACCTGTAAAATAAATATTAATCCTAAAATAGCTATAATATAATTATAATTTATAGTGTAGCTATATTAGGATTTATTTTACAGGTAAGTATTTAGCTTTAAATAGGAATAATTTATTTAATAAGAGATAATTAATTTCGTTAGATGTAAATTATATTTAACTTAGGGGGGTGTTAGTGTTAGGGTTAGACTTTAGCTTTAGGGGTTAATACATTCATTAGAATAGCGGTGAGCTCCAGTCGGCAGATTAGGGGTTAATAATTGAAGTTAGGTGTCGGCGATGTTAGGGAGGGCAGATTAGGGGTTAATACTATTTATTATAGGGTTAGTGAGGCGGATTAGGGGTTAATAACTTTATTATAGTAGCGCTCAGGTCCGGTCGGCAGATTAGGGGTTAATAAGTGTAGGCAGGTGGAGGCGACGTTGTGGGGGGCAGATTAGGGGTTAATAAATATAATATAGGGGTCGGCGATGTTAGGGCAGCAGATTAGGGGTACATAGGGATAATGTAAGTAGCGGCGGTTTACAGAGCGGCAGATTAGGGGTTAATAATAATATGCAGGGGTCAGCTATAGCGGGGGCGGCAGATTAGGGGTTAATAAGTGTAAGGTTAGGGGTGTTTAGACTCGGGGTACATGTTAGAGTGTTAGGTGCAGACGTAGGAAGTGTTTCCGCATAGCAAACAATGGGGCTGCGTTAGGAGCTGAACGCGGCTTTTTTGCAGGTGTTAGGTTTTTTTCAGCTCAAAGAGCCCCATTGTTTCCTATGGGGGAATCGTGCACAAGCACGTTTTTGAGATTGGCCGCGTCTGTAAGCAACTCTGGTATCGAGAGTTGAAGCTGCGTTAAATATGCTCTACGCTCCTTTTTTGGAGCCTAACGCAGCCTTTATGTGGACTCTCAATACCAGAGTTATTTTTATGGTGCGGCCAGAAAAAAGCCGGCGTTAGCTTTTCGGGTCCTTACCGACAAAACTCTAAATCTAGCCGATAGTACTTTATCTATGGAACCTATTGGCTCATTAATGTTTACGCAGGAAGGGGTTAAATGTGGAAGGTTTAAATTTTCATAGGGGATTCAGCTGCTTATCCCTGATGAAGTGCTTGTTCTAAGCAGGAAATGCGTCGGAGGCAGCTCCTCTGTGCTGAGGTTGTGTATTAACGTTAGTGTGTGCTTTGGAATTTTCCCTTTTAACCATGTTCTAAATAAATTTATTGGATTTTAACTACTCTCTAATAGTACAGCCTGCAATTTCTTCGCTCTCTTGAACTGTACCTTCTGCTTAACCCTTCTCTGCGTAACTGACTACTCTTTTGATTAACCCTTTGGCACTCTGAAAGATTGGACTGACTACCTGCTGCTTAACCCTGCTCTGCCTAACTGACTACTCTTGTGCTTAACCCTTTGTACGCTGGAAGATTGTATAATATACTTGTTGCTGTACCTGCTATGCCTAGTTATTTAACCCCCTGGTGCCCTGAATTATTGGTTCAGCTTTCTGCTGCTGTCTCCTGTGGGGCTTACTCCTCGCCTGGCACCTTATTTCTCAGAGCTCACTGCCACCTATTTGCTGCTTTATATTTTGATTTTATTTTGATTTTATTTTGATTTTTCTTTATCTTTCCACCTGACGCCGGGATAAGAAGACTACTGGCCAGGATTGGTCTGATAAAGAAATATCTCACAAACGTTACATACATAGGTCACAACACTGAAAAATATATACATATGCATTCATTGTCATAAATTAATTATATATGTATCTTTAGTAAATGCTACCTGAGAATAGCTACTTGAGACAGGCCTGGGAACTTGGCACCCCATATACACTGTTTTGAACACACACCTTGTAAAATGCACAGCAAATACCACTTTCATAAACTTTGTATTTATCTCAAAGCCTATAACACAACATGCACTCACAAACTATCTATACCTTTTTATTATTATTATTATTATTATGTTATTTGTAGAGCGCCAACAGATTCCAATGCGCTATAAACATGATATGCAAGCAAGCATTTATAGGAGACACATGGGTAGAGGGGCCTGCCAAGAGCTGCACTGTTCTAAATCAGCTCTCATGAAGGTAATCTACAAAACGGCTTGGCTTGTAGGCTTACATGCTAAGGGGTTCAAGGGGATGACAAAGGGAAGAGAAGAACTAAGGTAAGAGAAGGCTAGATTATATTGTAAAACAGAATGAGAAGCAGTCTGCCAGGAACGAACAGCAGCATCAATAGCTTGTTCTATGGCCCGGTTACCACCTGGTAGTAGCTTCTTTCTGCCCAATTGTGCTTTTCACAGAGGAAAAGTTTCCTGTAGTATATCAGTCTGATCCCGCCGACATGGTCAGTCCAGCCCCGAAATACCAGGCAATTCTCCTCTGAACAAGGAACATGACAACCCCAGACGATCGTTTCGGCCTCCTTTGGGCCTCGTCAGTGAGGTGCAGCCATATCCCTCTAAGCACATTGGGCAAGGAGTCCACGTCTGGTTTCCCCCATCACCCTTAGGGAGACTATCCCCAGGGTCATATTTACATATGCAAAACAGAATGAGAAGCAGTCTGCCAGGAACGAACAGCAGCATCAATAGCTTGTTCTATGGCCCGGTTACCACCTGGTAGTAGCTTCTTTCTGCCCAATTGTGCTTTTCACAGAGGAAAAGTTTCCTGTAGTATATCAGTCTGATCCCGCCGACATGGTCAGTCCAGCCCCGAAATACCAGGCAATTCTCCTCTGAACAAGGAACATGACAACCCCAGACGATCGTTTCGGCCTCCTTTGGGCCTCGTCAGTGAGGTGCAGCCATATCCCTCTAAGCACATTGGGCAAGGAGTCCACGTCTGGTTTCCCCCATCACCCTTAGGGAGACTATCCCCAGGGTCATATTTACATATGCAAAACAGAATGAGAAGCAGTCTGCCAGGAACGAACAGCAGCATCAATAGCTTGTTCTATGGCCCGGTTACCACCTGGTAGTAGCTTCTTTCTGCCCAATTGTGCTTTTCACAGAGGAAAAGTTTCCTGTAGTATATCAGTCTGATCCCGCCGACATGGTCAGTCCAGCCCCGAAATACCAGGCAATTCTCCTCTGAACAAGGAACATGACAACCCCAGACGATCGTTTCGGCCTCCTTTGGGCCTCGTCAGTGAGGTGCAGCCATATCCCTCTAAGCACATTGGGCAAGGAGTCCACGTCTGGTTTCCCCCATCACCCTTAGGGAGACTATCCCCAGGGTCATATTTACATATGCAAAACAGAATGAGAAGCAGTCTGCCAGGAACGAACAGCAGCATCAATAGCTTGTTCTATGGCCCGGTTACCACCTGGTAGTAGCTTCTTTCTGCCCAATTGTGCTTTTCACAGAGGAAAAGTTTCCTGTAGTATATCAGTCTGATCCCGCCGACATGGTCAGTCCAGCCCCGAAATACCAGGCAATTCTCCTCTGAACAAGGAACATGACAACCCCAGACGATCGTTTCGGCCTCCTTTGGGCCTCGTCAGTGAGGTGCAGCCATATCCCTCTAAGCACATTGGGCAAGGAGTCCACGTCTGTTCGTTCCTGGTAGAGCGCTTCTCTCTTTGTATGCAAATTATTATGACCCTGGGGAAGTCTCCCTATGGGTGATGGGGGAAACCAGACGTGGACTCTTTGCCCAGTGTGCTTAGAGGAATGTGGCTGCACCTCACTGATGAGGCCCATAGGAGGCCGAAACGATCGTCTGGGGTTGTCATGTTCCTTGTTCAGAGGAGAATTGCCTGGTATTTCGGGGCTGGACTGACCTTACTTGGCGGGATCAGACTGATATACTTCAGGAAAGTTTTCTTCTGTGAAAAGCACACTGGTCTAAAAGAGGCTGCTTCCGGGTGGTAAATCGCCATAGAACAAGCCACTGAGCTGTTGTTCGTTCCTGGTAGAGCGCTTCTCTCTTTGTATGCAAATTATTATGACCCTGGGGAAGTCTCCCTATGGGTGATGGGGGAAACCAGACGTGGACTCCTTGCCCAGTGTGCTTAGAGGAATGTGGCTGCACCTCACTGACGAGGCCCATAGGAGGCCGAAACGATCGTCTGGGGTTGTCATGTTCCTTGTTCAGAGGAGAATTGCCTGGTATTTCGGGGCTGGACTGACCTTACTTGGCGGGATCAGACTGATATACTTCAGGAAAGTTTTCTTCTGTGAAAAGCACACTGGTCTAAAAGAGGCTGCTTCCGGGTGGTAAATCGCCATAGAACAAGCCACTGAGCTGTTGTTCGTTCCTGGTAGAGCGCTTCTCTCTTTGTATGCAAATTATTATGACCCTGGGGAAGTCTCCCTATGGGTGATGGGGGAAACCAGACGTGGACTCCTTGCCCAGTGTGCTTAGAGGAATGTGGCTGCACCTCACTGACGAGGCCCATAGGAGGCCGAAACGATCGTCTGGGGTTGTCATGTTCCTTGTTCAGAGGAGAATTGCCTGGTATTTCGGGGCTGGACTGACCTTACTTGGCGGGATCAGACTGATATACTTCAGGAAAGTTTTCTTCTGTGAAAAGCACACTGGTCTAAAAGAGGCTGCTTCCGGGTGGTAAATCGCCATAGAACAAGCCACTGAGCTGTTGTTCGTTCCTGGTAGAGCGCTTCTCTCTTTGTATGCAAATTATTATGACCCTGGGGAAGTCTCCCTATGGATGATGGGGGAAACCAGACGTGGACTCCTTGCCCAGTGTGCTTAGAGGAATGTGGCTGCACCTCACTGACGAGGCCCATAGGAGGCCGAAACGATCGTCTGGGGTTGTCATGTTCCTTGTTCAGAGGAGAATTGCCTGGTATTTCGGGGCTGGACTGACCTTACTTGGCGGGATCAGACTGATATACTTCAGGAAAGTTTTCTTCTGTGAAAAGCACACTGGTCTAAAAGAGGCTGCTTCCGGGTGGTAAATCGCCATAGAACAAGCCACTGAGCTGTTGTTCGTTCCTGGTAGAGCGCTTCTCTCTTTGTATGCAAATTATTATGACCCTGGGGAAGTCTCCCTATGGGTGATGGGGGAAACCAGACGTGGACTCCTTGCCCAGTGTGCTTAGAGGAATGTGGCTGCACCTCACTGACGAGGCCCATAGGAGGCCGAAACGATCGTCTGGGGTTGTCATGTTCCTTGTTCAGAGGAGAATTGCCTGGTATTTCGGGGCTGGACTGACCTTACTTGGCGGGATCAGACTGATATACTTCAGGAAAGTTTTCTTCTGTGAAAAGCACACTGGTCTAAAAGAGGCTGCTTCCGGGTGGTAAATCGCCATAGAACAAGCCACTGAGCTGTTGTTCGTTCCTGGTAGAGCGCTTCTCTCTTTGTATGCAAATTATTATGACCCTGGGGAAGTCTCCCTATGGGTGATGGGGGAAACCAGACGTGGACTCCTTGCCCAGTGTGCTTAGAGGAATGTGGCTGCACCTCACTGACGAGGCCCATAGGAGGCCGAAACGATCGTCTGGGGTTGTCATGTTCCTTGTTCAGAGGAGAATTGCCTGGTATTTCGGGGCTGGACTGACCTTACTTGGCGGGATCAGACTGATATACTTCAGGAAAGTTTTCTTCTGTGAAAAGCACACTGGTCTAAAAGAGGCTGCTTCCGGGTGGTAAATCGCCATAGAACAAGCCACTGAGCTGTTGTTCGTTCCTGGTAGAGCGCTTCTCTCTTTGTATGTAGATTATATTGTATGCATACCAGAACAGTAGAGTCTTTAAGGAGCACTTAAAGGGACATTAAACCCTATTTTTTTTTCTTTCATGATTCAGATAGAGAATACCATTTAAAACTACTTTCTAGTTTACTTCTATTATCTAATTTGCTTCATTCTCTTGATATTCTGTCCCGAAAAGCATATCTAGATAGGCACAGTAGCTGCTGATTGGTGGCTGCACATAGATGCCTCATGTCATTGGCTCACCCATGTGCATTGCTATTTCTAGAATAAAGGATATCTAAATAATGAAGCAAATTAGATAATAGAAGTAATTTGGAATGTTGTTTAAAATTGTATTCTCTGTCTGAATCATGAAATATTTTTTTGGGGTTAATGTCCCTTGAAAACTAGGGCGGAGTCTTGTGGAGCAAGGCAGAGAGTTCCACAAGATTGAGAGGAGGAGAGTAGGAAGTCATGAGCAGAGTGAAGTGAACGGGAGAAAAGGTCTGAGATATGGGGGTAGCAGTGTTATTGAGAGCCTTGAATGTCAGAGTCAGGAGGAAGTAGAGTAGAGGAAGCTAGTGAAGGGACTGACAGAGAGGTGCAGCAGATCAAAAAGTGATGTGTAAGGAAGATCAGCCTGGCAGAGGCATTCATTATGGATTGTAAAGGAGATAGACGGCAGCTAGGGAAACCAGAAAGGATGAAGTTGCAATAGTCAAGGCAGGAAATTATGAGAGAGTGGATTAAAATCTTAGTTGTGTATTGTGTGAGGAAGTGGCAAATTTTAGAAATGTTTTTTAAAGTGGAAATGGAAAGAAATGGCCAAAGACTGGATGTGAGGAATGAAAGAAAGGTCTGAATTAGTGTAACCCCAATCGGGCATACGGGTTGGGGTAAGTAATGAGGTTATTATCAACAGTTATAGAAAATTGGGGGGTGGAGATTTTGAAAGAAGGGTAGAAAATAAGGAGCTCAGTTTAGGAGAGATTTAGTTTAAGATAGTAAGAGGACATCCATGGATGGATGGATTAGAAAGACACTTTGTTTCACTTTATGCAAGGATTTATTTTTTTTAGTTAACACTTTTCTGCAGGTCATTTTGAAATTAAATTACATTTTAAATTAGGCAGTTACACTAAAGCCCCAGATAAATTGAAATGTGTTGATTAACTGGAGAATAAAGCAATTTTTCTAGTTGTATTATATATTGCAGTAGAAAATTGTGTTTCAAAATAAATAAAAAGTTTTTAAAATTTCTCTAGAATAATTATTTTTCATTTGTTTTTTGTCTAACATCACATAATTATAAGGTTAAAAATGTAGTAAAAAAAGGACCATTTACATTCAAAAGTCCTACACCTAGATTACGTGTCTTTCGTTAGCCTTAAAAAGCAGCGTTGAGAGGTCCCAAAGCTGCTTTTTAACGCCTGCTGGTATTACGAGTCTGACAGGTACAGGTGTACCGCTCACTTTTTTTCCGCGACTCGAACATACCGCAAATCCACTTACGTCAATTGCGTATCCTATCTTTTCAATGGGATTTTCCTAACGGCGGTATTACGAGTCTTGGAAAAAGTGAGCGGTACACCCTCTCCTGTCAAGACTGTTACCGCATTTATGTTTAAATCTTTTTATTAGCATATTTTCATACGGATTACAACATATCACACTAGCGGCTAGATTTAGAGTTTTGTCGGTAACGACCCGAAAAGCTAACGCCGGCTTTTTTCTGGCCGCACCATAAAAATAACTCTGGTATTGAGAGTCCACATAAAGGTTGCGTTAGGCTCAAAAAAAGGAGCGTAGAGCATATTTAACGCAGCTTCAACTCTCGATACCAGAGTTGCTTACGGACGCGGCCAGCCTCAAAAACGTGCTCGTACACGATTCCCCCATAGAAAACAATGGGGCTGTTTGAGCTGAAAAAAAACCTAACACCTGCAAAAAAGCTGCGTTCAGCTCCTAACGCAGCCCCATTGTTTGCTATGCGGAAACACTTCCTACGTCTGCACCTAACACTCTAACATGTACCCCGAGTCTAAACACCCCTAGCCTTACACTTATTAACCCCTAATCTGCCACCCCCTGCATATTATTATTAACCCCTAATCTGCCGCTCCGTAAACCACCGCTACTTACATTATCCCTATGTACCCCTAATCTGCTGCCCTAACATTGCCGACCCCTATATTATATTTATTAACCCCTAATCTGCCCCCCACAACGTCGCCTCCACCTGCCTACACTTATTAACCCCTAATCTGCCGACCGGACCTGAGCGCTACTATAATAAAGTTATTAACCCCTAATCCGCCTCACTAACCCTATAATAAATAGTATTAACCCCTAATCTGCCCTCCCTAACATCGCCGACACCTAACTTCAATTATTAACCCCTAATCTGCCGACTGGAGCTCACTGCTATTCTAATAAATGTATTAACCCCTAAAGCTAAGTCTAACCCTAACACTAACACCCCCCCCTAAATTAAATATAATTTACATCTAACGAAATTAATTATCTCTTATTAAATAAATTATTCCTATTTAAAGCTAAATACTTACCTGTAAAATAAATCCTAATATAGCTACACTATAAATAATAATTATATTATAGCTATTTTAGGATTAATATTTATTTTACAGGTAACTTTGTAATTATTTTAACCAGGTACAATAGCTATTAAATAGTTAAGAACTATTTAATAGTTACCTAGTTAAAATAATAACAAAATTACCTCTAAAATAAATCCTAACCTAAGTTACAATTAAACCTAACTCTACACTATCAATAAATTAATTAAATAAAATATCTACAATTACCTACAATTAAACCTAACACTACACTATCAATACATTAATTAAATACAATATCTACAAATAACTACAATGAAATAAACTAACTAAAGTAAAAAAAATAAAAAAGAACTAAGTTACAAAAAATAAAAAAATATTTACAAACATAAGAAACATATTACAACAATTTTAAACTAATTACACCTACTCTAAGCCCCCTAATAAAATAACAAAGCCCCCCAAAATAAAAAAATGCCCTACCCTATTCTAAATTACTAAAGTTCAAAGCTCTTTTACCTTACCAGCCCTGAACAGGGCCCTTTGCGGGGCATGCCCCAAGAAGTTCAGCTCTTTTGCCTGTAAAAAAAAACATACAATACCCCCCCAACATTACAACCCACCACCCACATACCCCTAATCTAACCCAAACCCCCCTTAAATAAACCTAACACTAAGCCCCTGAAGATCATCCTACCCTGTCTTCACCTCACCGGGTATCACACCGATCCGTCCTGGCTCCGATATCTTCATCCAACCCAAGCAGGGGCTAGACATCCACTGAAGAAGTCCAGAAGAGGGTCCAAAGTCTTCATCCTATCCGGGAAGAAGAGTAGATCCGGACCGGCAACCATCATCTTCCAAGCGGCATCTTCTATCTTCATCCGATGAGGACCGGCTCCATCCTGAAGACCTCCACCGCGGACCCATCTTCATCCGGCGACGTCCAACTGAAGAATGACGGTTCCTTTAAGGGACGTCATCCAAGATGGCGTCCCTCGAATTCCGATTGGCTGATAGGATTCTATCAGCCAATCGGAATTAAGGTAGGAATATTCTGATTGGCTGATGGAATCAGCCAATCAAAATCAAGTTCAATCCGATTGGCTGATCCAATCAGCCAATCAGATTGAGCCCGCATTCTATTGGCTGTTCCGATCAATTATATTTAATTTAGGGGGTGTTAGTGTTAGGGTTAGACTTAGCTTTAGGGGTTAATACATTTATTAGAATAGCGGTGAGCTCCAGTCGGCAGATTAGGGGTTAATGTTTGAAGTTAGGTGTCGGCGATGTTAGGGAGGGCAGATTAGGGGTTAATACTATTTATTATAGGGTTAGTGAGGCGGATTAGGGGTTAATAACTTTTTAATAATAGCGGTGCGGTCCGCTCGGCAGATTAGGGGTTAATAAGTGTAGGCAGGTGGAGGCGACGTTGAGGGGGGCTGATTAGGGGTTAATAAATATAATATAGGGGTCGGCGGTGTTAGGGGCAGCAGATTAGGGGTACATAGCTATAATGTAGCTGGCGGCTCTTTGCGGTCGGCAGATTAGGGGTTAATTATTGTAGGTAGCTGGCGGCGACGTTGTGGGGGCCAGATTAGGGGTTAATAAATATAATATAGGGGTCGGCGGTGTTAGGGGCAGCAGATTAGGGGTACATAAGGATAACGTAGTTGGCGGTCGGCAGATTAGGGGTTAAAAAAATTTAATCGAGTTGCGGCGATGTGGGGGGACCTCGGTTTAGGGGTACATAGGTAGTTTATGGGTGTTAGTGTACTTTAGAGTACAGTAGTTAAGAGCTTTATAAACCGGCGTTAGCCCAGAAAGCTCTTAACTACTGACTTTTTTCCTGCGGCTGGAGTTTTGTCGTTAGATTTCTAACGCTCACTTCAGACACGACTCTAAATACCGGAGTTAGAAAAATCCCATTGAAAAGATAGGATACGCAATTTACGTAAGGGGATCTGCGGTATGGAAAAGTCGCAGCTGAAAAGTGAGCGTTAGACCCTTTTTTGAGTGACTCCAAATACCGGAGGTAGCCTAAAACCAGCGTTAGGAACCTCTAACGCTGGTTTTCACGGCTAACGCCAAACTCTAAATCTAGGCCATAATAAGGAGACATGTTAACACCTAATAATCATGTTTCCATTACCATATACAATCTCCAATATAATAAAAGTAACTTGTTCAATACAGACCATACATCTTGTACTATTTGTCTTTACACATTCTACAAATGTTTATATTGGACTCCAATATCAAAAGACATTTTCAAACAGTAGCAGAAGTCTATACAAACCAATACCCAATACTAAGAGTAACAATAACCAAAAAGGAGAGAAAAAAAAAGGGGGAAAAAACAAAATTGAGTCAATTGAATTCAATACTTCTGTGTTTGATTTAAGTTTCTATTTCTATCATTTCTTTTTTGAGGAGGAAGGGTGGACAACCTCGGGCCGTATAGATGAGAATGGCAGTTTGTTCGAATCTGACAATCTATTGCAATAATGGCATGGTTCTAGAAGTATTAGCAGGTGACCCTCTCAATACCCAATAAAACCAAATTTGGTCAACTGTCTCCCTATTGTCCAGAATCCAGGCCGCTGAGTCATACATGGAATAAGTGGTATTAATTTTGTTAAGAATCTCCTGCCAGGAAAGAATGCCAGTTTTCCAATGTTTAGCAATGCCTATCCTTGTGACCGTACATAATATTTTAATAAATATATTGATTGGTTTATTGAAATGAGAAAGATTTTCATTAAGCAAAGCTTGGGTCTGGGTGAGTTGTATATTTTCATCTAAGATATTGCTAAGTAAGAGAGATAGGGCATCCCAAATAATCTTGACTTTGTCACATTCCCACCATAAATGACTATACGTTCCTAGTTCACTACACCCCCTATAGCAAAATCTATTCCCCGCAGGAGTCATATGTGCTGTCTGGAGTGGAGTTAAATACCATCGAAATGTAGTCTTAATCGCATTTTCCCTTAGGTCCGCACTTAATAAACCCTTATCAGTAAGGCTCAATAAGTCAATCCATTTCTGTTCTGTCATTTCTAATCCTAAATCCTTCTCCCATTTCAACATCAATTGAGTTTTAGAGTGAATATGTGACGTCTGAATAGCTATATAGAGCCTTGAAATAGTATGTTTTGTTCTATGGGGGGACTTGCAGATGGTTTCTAGGCTAGTAGTGAGTTGGGGTGCGGTCTTGAAATTTTCTGAGAGAGGACATTATTTGTAGATATAAAAACCAATTGAGCGACAAAGGGGCAATTCTATCTTGTAACTGAGTGTATGAGACAAATTTCTTATTTGTCATTAGGTCTGCTACCCTATAAAGTCCCTTGTTGCTCCACTTATCAACTAGTGTACAGTGTTCTCGAGTTAGCAGATATCTGAGTGGCATCACCCAAGAATATTGTGGTCTTAATTTGGTAGTTGTGGCTTGTTTGGTCCAGATATTTATCGTGGATTCAAGGGTGGGTGGATCAATCCGCTTTCTGGTAGGATTATTTGTATGTGAATCCCATAATATGTCTGCTGGTAAATCCCAACCTCCCATTTCGGCTTCAAGAGCGGGCCACATAGGCCTAGATTTAGAGTTCGGCGGTAGCCGTCAAAACCAGCGTTAGAGGCTCCTAACGCTGGTTTTGGCCGCCCGCTGGTATTTGGAGTCAGTGATTAAAGGGTCTAACGCTCACTTTTCAGCCGCGACTTTTCCATACCGCAGATCCCCCTACGCCATTTGCGTAGCCTATCTTTTCAATGGGATCTTTCTAACGCTGGTATTTAGAGTCGTTTCTGCAGTGAGCGTTAGAGCTCTAACGACAAGATTCCAGCCGCCTGAAAATAGCAGGAGTTAAGAGCTTTCTGGCTAACGCCGGTTTATAAAGCTCTTAACTACTGTACCCTAAAGTACACTAACACCCATAAACTACCTATGTACCCCTAAACCGAGGTCCCCCCACATCGCCGCCACTCGATTAAATTTTTTAACCCCTAATCTGCCGACCGCCACCTACGTTATACTTATGTACCCCTAATCTGCTGCCCCTAACACCGCCGACCCCTGTATTATATCTATTAACCCCTAACTTGCCCCCCACAACGTCGCCGCAAGCTACTTAAAATAATTAACCCCTAATCTTCCGACCGCAAATCGCCGCCACCTACGTTATCCCTATGTACCCCTAATCTGCTACCCCTAACATCGCCGACCCCTATGTTATATTTATTAACCCCTAATCTGCCCCCCTCAACGTCGCCGACACCTACCTACACTTATTAACCCCTAATCTGCCGAGCGGACCTGAGCGCTACTATAATAAAGTTATTAACCCCTAATCCGCCTCACTAACCCTATCATAAATAGTATTAACCCCTAATCTGCCCTCCCTAACATCGCCGACACCTACCTTCAATTATTAACCCCTAATCTGCCGACCGGAGCTCACCGCTATTCTAATAAATGTATTAACCCCTAAAGCTAAGTCTAACCCTAACACTAACACCCCCCTAAGTTAAATATAATTTTTATCTAACGAAATAAATTAACTCTTATTAAATAAATGATTCCTATTTAAAGCTAAATACTTACCTGTAAAATACATCCTAATATAGCTACAATATAAATTATAATTATATTATAGCTATTTTAGGATTAATATTTATTTTACAGGCAACTTTGTAATTATTTTAACCAGGTACAATAGCTATTAAATAGTTAAGAACTATTTAATAGTTACCTAGTTAAAATAATAACAAATTTACCTGTAAAATAAATCCTAACCTAAGATATAATTAAACCTAACACTACCCTATCAATAAAATAATTAAATAAACTACCTACAATTACCTACAATTAACCTAACACTACACTATCAATAAATTAATTAAACACAATTCCTACAAATAAATACAATTAAATAAACTATCTAAAGTACAAAAAATAAAAAATAACTAAGTTACAGAAAATAATAAAATATTTACAAACATAAGAAAAATATTACAACAATTTTAAACTAATTACACCTACTCTAAGCCCCCTAATAAAATAACAAAGCCCCCCAAAATAAAAAATTCCCTACCCTATTCTAAAATACAAATATTACAAGCTCTTTTACCTTACCAGCCCTGAACAGGGCCCTTTGCGGGGCATGCCCCAAGAATTTCAGCTCTTTTGCCTGTAAAAAAAAACATACAATACCCCCCCCCAACATTACAACCCACCACCCACATACCCCTAATCTAACCCAAACCCCCCTTAAATAAACCTAACACTAATCCCCTGAAGATCTTCCTACCTTGTCTTCACCATACCAGGTTCACCGATCCGTCCTGGCTCCAAGATCTTCATCCAACCCAAGCGGGGGCTAGACATCCACTGAAGAAGTCCAGAAGAGGGTCCAAAGTCTTCCTCCTATCCGGCAAGAAGAGGACATCCGGACCGGCAAACATCTTCTCCAAGCGGCATCTTCTATCTTCTTCCATCCGATGACGACCGGCTCCATCTTGAAGACCTCCAGCGCGGATCCATCCTCTTTTTCCGACGACTAGACGACGAATGACGGTTCCTTTAAGGGACGTCATCCAAGATGGCGTCCCTCGAATTCCGATTGGCTGATAGGATTCTATCAGCCAATCGGAATTAAGGTAGGAATTTTCTGATTGGCTGATGGAATCAGCCAATCAGAATATAGTTCAATCCGATTGGCTGATCCAATCAGCCAATCAGATTGAGCTCGCATTCTATTGGCTGTTCCGATCAGCCAATAGAATGCGAGCTCAATCTGATTGGCTGATTGGATCAGCCAATCGGATTGAACTATATTCTGATTGGCTGATTCCATCAGCCAATCAGAAAATTCCTACCTTAATTCCGATTGGCTGATAGAATCCTATCAGCCAATCGGAATTCGAGGGACGCCATCTTGGATGACGTCCCTTAAAGGAACCGTCATTCGTCGTCTAGTCGTCGGAAGAAGAGGATGGATCCGCGCTGAAGGTCTTCAAGATGGAGCCGGTCGTCATCGGATGGAAGAAGATAGAAGATGCCGCTTGGAGAAGATGTTTGCCGGTCCGGATGTCCTCTTCTTGCCGGATAGGAGGAAGACTTTGGACCCTCTTCTGGACTTCTTCAGTGGATGTCTAGCCCCCGCTTGGGTTGGATGAAGATCTTGGAGCCAGGACGGATCGGTGAACCTGGTATGGTGAAGACAAGGTAGGAAGATCTTCAGGGGATTAGTGTTAGGTTTATTTAAGGGGGGTTTGGGTTAGATTAGGGGTATGTGGGTGGTGGGTTGTAATGTTGGGGGGGGGGTATTGTATGTTTTTTTTTACAGGCAAAAGAGCTGAAATTCTTGGGGCATGCCCCGCAAAGGGCCCTGTTCAGGGCTGGTAAGGTAAAAGAGCTTGTAATATTTGTATTTTAGAATAGGGTAGGGAATTTTTTATTTTGGGGGGCTTTGTTATTTTATTAGGGGGCTTAGAGTAGGTGTAATTAGTTTAAAATTGTTGTAATATTTTTCTTATGTTTGTAAATATTTTATTATTTTCTGTAACTTAGTTATTTTTTATTTTTTGTACTTTAGATAGTTTATTTAATTGTATTTATTTGTAGGAATTGTGTTTAATTAATTTATTGATAGTGTAGTGTTAGGTTAATTGTAGGTAATTGTAGGTAGTTTATTTAATTATTTTATTGATAGGGTAGTGTTAGGTTTAATTATATCTTAGGTTAGGATTTATTTTACAGGTAAATTTGTTATTATTTTAACTAGGTAACTATTAAATAGTTCTTAACTATTTAATAGCTATTGTACCTGGTTAAAATAATTACAAAGTTGCCTGTAAAATAAATATTAATCCTAAAATAGCTATAATATAATTATAATTTATATTGTAGCTATATTAGGATTTATTTTACAGGTAAGTATTTAGCTTTAAATAGGAATCATTTATTTAATAAGAGTTAATTTATTTCGTTAGATAAAAATTATATTTAACTTAGGGGGGTGTTAGTGTTAGGGTTAGACTTAGCTTTAGGGGTTAATACATTTATTAGAATAGCGGTGAGCTCCGGTCGGCAGATTAGGGGTTAATAATTGAAGGTAGGTGTCGGCGATGTTAGGGAGGGCAGATTAGGGGTTAATACTATTTATGATAGGGTTAGTGAGGCGGATTAGGGGTTAATAACTTTATTATAGTAGCGCTCAGGTCCGCTCGGCAGATTAGGGGTTAATAAGTGTAGGCAGGTGTCGGCGACGTTGTGGGGGGCAGATTAGGGGTTAATAAATATAACATAGGGGTCGGCGATGTTAGGGCAGCAGATTAGGGGTACATAGGGATAACGTAGGTGGCGGCGGTTTACGGAGCGGCAGATTAGGGGTTAAAAGTGTAATGCAGGGGTCAGCGATAGCGGGGGGCGGCAGATTAGGGGTTAATAAGTGTAAGGTTAGGGGTGTTTAGACTCGGGGTACATGTTAGAGTGTTAGGTGCAGACGTAGGAAGTGTTTCCCCATAGGAAACAATGGGGCTGCGTTAAGAGCTGAACGCTGCTTTTTTGCAGGTGTTAGGTTTTTTTTCAGCTCAAACTGCCCCATTGTTTCCTATGGGAGAATCGTGCACGAGCACGTTTTTGATGCCGGCCGCGTCCGTAAGCAACTCTGGTATCGAGAGTTGCATTTGCGGTAAATATGCTCTACGCTCCTTTTTTGGAGCCTAACGCAGCATTTGTTTGAACTCTCGATACCAGAGTTAAATTTATGGTGCGGCCAGAAAAAAACCCGCGGAGCGTTAACAGCCCTTTTACCGCCGAACTCCAAATCTAGGCCATAGTGTCTAAGCCGGGCTTATCTAGGAGCGTTGTTTGAGCCAATCTAGCTGCATGGTAATAGGTAATTAGGTCAGGTACTCCCACTCCCCCTATTGTTTTGTGTCTGGTAAGTATGCTTGATGTTATTCTGGGTGACTTTTTTCCCCTGATATATTTTATTAGGTCTGATTGAATCCTGACAATTTCCTGAATTCGAATTTTTATTGGGAGTGCTCTAAATAGATACAGTATGCGTGGTAAAATGTTCATTTTAACCGCTGCTATGCGACCATACCAGGAAAACGAATATTGTGACCATTTTTGAAGGTCTCGGCGGACATCTCTAAATAAGGGTGTATAATTGTATTTATATAATTGTCCAATTTGGGTTGTGACGTATATTCCCAGGTATTTTAAGGTATGTTTGGCCCATTTCATAGAGAACTGTTACCGCATTTAAAAGTCAGTAGTTAAGAGTTTAAAGGGCTAACGCCGTAACATACAACTCTTAACTAAAGTGCTAAAAAGTACACTAACACCCATAAACTACCTATTAACCCCTAAACCGAGCCCCCCCCCCATCGCAAACACTTAAATACAATTTTTAACCCCTAATCTGCCTACCGGACATCGCCACCACTTTAATAAACATATTAACCCCTAAACCACCGCACTCCCGCCTCGCAAACACTAGTTACATTTTATTAACCCCTAATCTGCTGTCCCTAACATCACCGCCACCTACCTACATTTATTAACCCCTAATCTTCCGCTCCCAACGTCGCCGCAACTATATTAAATGTATTAACCCCTAAACCTAAGTCTAAACCTAACCCTAACACCCCCCTATCTTAAATATAATTTAAATACATCTAAATAAAATTACTAAAATTAACTAAAGAATTCCTATTTTAAACTAAATACTTACCTATAAAATAAACCCTAAGATAGCTACAATATAACTAATAGTTACATTGTAGCTATTTTAGGATTTATTTTTATTTTACAGGCAATTTTGTATTTATTTTAACTAGGTACAATAGTTATTAAATAGTTATTAACCCCCTTAATAAAACCTAACACTAACCCCTTGAAGATCACCCTACCTTGAGACATCTTCACCCAGCCGGGCCGAAGTCCTCCACGAAGCCGGGCAGAAGTGGTCCTCCAGACGGCAGAAGTCTTCATCCAAACGGCATCTTCTATCTTTATCCATCCGGAGTGCAGTAGGTCCATCTTCAAGACATCCTACCCGGAGCATCCTCTTCCAACGAAGTCCAACTGAAGAATGAAGGTTCCTTTAAATGACGTCATCCAAGATGGCGTCCCTTGAATTCCGATTGGCTGATAGAATTCTATCAGCCAATCCGAATTAAGGTAGAAAAAATCCTATTGGCTGATGCAATCAGCCAATAGGATTGAGCTCACATTCTATTGGCTGTTCCAATCAGCCAATAGAATGCGAGCTCAATCCTATTGGCTGATTGGATCAGCCAATAGGATTGAACTTCAATCCTATTGGCTGATTGGATCAGCCAATAGGATTGAACTTCAATCCTATTGGCTGATTGCATCAGCCAATACGATTTTTTCTACCTTAATTCCGATTGGCTGATAGAATTCTATCAGCTAATTGGAATTCAAGGGACGCCATCTTGGATGACGTCATTTAAAGGAACCTTCATTATTCAGTTGGACTTCGTTGGAAGAGGATGCTCCGCGTCGGATGTCTTGAAGATGGACCCGCTCCAGATGGATGAAGATAGAAGATGCTGTCTGGATGAAGACTTCTGGCCATCTGGAGGACCTCTTCTGGCCGGCTTCGATGAAGACTTCTGCCCATCTGGAGGACCACTTCTGCCCGGCTTCGTGGAGGACTTCGGCCCGGCTGGGTGAAGACGTCTCAAGGTAGGGTGATCTTCAAGGGGTTAGTGTTAGGTTTTATTAAGAGGGGATTGGGTGGGTTTTAGAGTAGAGTAGGGTTGGGTGTGTGGGTGGTGGGTTTTAATGTTGGGGGGTATTGTATTTTTTTTTTTACAGGTAAAAGAGCTGATTACTTTGGGGCAATGCCCCGCAAAAAGTCCTTTTAAGGGCTATTTGTAATTTAACATAGGGTAGGGATTTTTATTATTTTGGGGGGGCTTTTTTATTTTATTAGTGGGATTAGATTAGGTGTAATTAGTTTTAAAAAATTGTAATTATTTTATTATTTTCTGTAATTTAGTGTTTGTTTTTGTACTTTAGTTTATTTTATTTAATTGTAATTACTTTAATTTAATTTAGATAATTAATTTATTTATAGTGTAGTATTAGGTGTAATTGTAACTTAGCTAAGGTTTTATTTTACAGGTACTTTTGTATTTATTTTAGCTAGGTAGTTATTAAATAGTTAAAAACTATTTAATAACTATTCTACCTAGTTAAAATAAATACAAAGTTGCCTGTAAAATAAAAATAAAACCTAAGATAGATACAATGTAACTATTAGTTATATTGTAGCTATCTTAGGGTTTATTTTATAGGTAAGTATTTAGTTTTAAATAGGAATAATTTAGTTCATTGAAGTAATTTTATTTAGATGTATTTAAATTATATTTAAGTCTGGGGGTGTTAGGGTTAGACTTAGGTTTAGGGGTTAATACATTTAATTTAGTGGCGGCGACGTTGTGGGCGGCAGATTAGGGGTTAATAAATGTAGTTAGGTTGCGGCGACATTGTGGGTGGCAGATTAGGGGTTAATAAATATAATGTAGGTGTCGGCGATGTTGGGGGCAGCAGATTAGGGGTTCATATGTATAATGTATGTGGCGGCGGTGTCCGGAGTGGCAGATTAGGGGTTAATAAATATAATGCAGGTGTCGGCGATGTCGGGGACGGCAGATTAGGGGTTAATAAGTGTAAGATTAGGGGTGTTTAGACTCGGGGTTCATGTTAGGGTGTTAGGGTGTAGACATAAAATGTATTTTCCCATAGGAATCAATGGGGCTGTGTTAGGAGCTGAACGCTGCTTTTTTGCAGGTGTTAGGTTTTTTTCAGCCAGCTCTGCCCCATTGATTCCTATGGGAAAATCGCGCATGAGCACGTAAGCAGCGCTGGTATTGAGGTGAGATGTGGAGCTAAATTTTGCTCTCCGCTCACTTTTCTGCAGCTAACGCCGGGTTTTTAAAAACTTGTAATACCAGCGTTGTCTGTAGGTGAGCGGTGAGCATAAACTGCACGTTAGCACCGCAAGCCTTGCCGACAAAAACTTTTAATCTAGCCGCTAGTTTGCACACTGGGAAAAGAGGGAAGCATTGAAAAAATCCCTGAGAGCGAATCATCATTCAATGCGCTGCCACTTTGCAGCACTGCTCCATAGTTGACTGTTCACTTCAAACAGCGCTTCATTCTTGCTGCCTGGTGTTAAAAAAAAACTTGCACAGCGCTGTTTGAAGAGAAAAGCCTACTGTGGAGCAACAGTATGTATGTGCCCTATTTTTTCTGCAGACATGCTGCATTTTCTGCGATGACATCTCAGATAACAGCATTTTCTGCATTCGAGGACACGAGTTAACAAGAAAGGGGATAGTTATGGTGCAAAGAGGTAGATTTGGGTATCATCAGCAAACAAATGATATTGAAACCCATGGGACTTTATTAAGGAACCTGAGGATGACGTATATATTGAGAAGAGAAGGGGACCAAGGGCAGAGACTTGTGGTACCACAAGAGTGCTTTGTCAGAAATACTGTAGGATTAGGGGGTTTGGAGCAAGAGAGGGTGGTCAACAGTATGAAAGGCTGCAGAGAGATGGAAAAAGATTAACAGAGAGAAGTGACTTTTTTTATTTTGCTGTAGGTCATTAGTAACTGAAGTAGGTCATTGGTATTCTTACCAATTGGTGTCTCTGTGAAGTGTTGGGGTCAAAATCCAGATTGTAATAGATCAAGGAGGGAGTTTAAAGTGAGGAAATGTGATAAATGTGTATATATTAGCCAGCCTCCAGGAGTTTTTAGGCAAGGGGGAGTAGGGAAATAGGGCAGTAGTTGGAAGAGGAGGTTGGATTGAAAGACGTTTTATTGAAGAAAGGAATTATATCAGTGCTGAGCGAGAGGTTGAAAATATATTTGAGGGTTAGAGAAAGGGAGGGAAGTAGTTTTGAGGGAATGGGATTGAAGGGGCAGGTAGTGATTATTCCTCAGTAACAGGGAATAAAGAAAATAGAGACATTTGTGGCTGTGTGGGTTTTGGATTATAGCAGCAGTTAACAGGGATGGAGACTGCTAGTGTGTTGAGAGATGATTTAGTTTCTGATAGAATCAATTTTGTTGTTGAAGTGGCTGGAAAAATCTTGAGCTGAGACAGAAGTGGTAGTAGAAGGTGGGGGTGGGCACAGAAGGGTATTGAAAGTTTGAAGAAAGAGGGGAGACCTTCCATTCATTGTTCTTGCTGTTCTGTCTTGAGCTATAGTCCCCTCTTGCCCCCCCCCCCCCCCACATGTACAGATATCAGTACCACTCTTTTAACATAGTGCTGCAGAATGTTGTCTCTTTACAAATAAATTATAATAATATAATAGTTACCTTCACCTTGCGCTTGTGTCTCTCCTACCTATATACCTCATACAGCTTTGCCTTTACAAGCAGTGCAATTTATTTATACAGGGAGTGCAGAATTATTAGGCAAATGAGTATTTTGACCACATCATCCTCTTTATGCATGTTGTCTTACTCCAAGCTGTATAGGCTCGAAAGCCTACTACCAATTAAGCATATTAGGTGATGTGCATCTCTGTAATGAGAAGGGGTGTGGTCTAATGACATCAACACCCTATATCAGGTGTGCATAATTATTAGGCAACTTCCTTTCCTTTGGCAAAATGGGTCAAAAGAAGGACTTGACAGGCTCAGAAAAGTCAAAAATAGTGAGATATCTTGCAGAGGGATGCAGCACTCTTAAAATTGCAAAGCTTCTGAAGCGTGATCATCGAACAATCAAGCGTTTCATTCAAAATAGTCAACAGGGTCGCAAGAAGCGTGTGGAAAAACCAAGGTGCAAAATAACTGCCCATGAACTGAGAAAAGTCAAGCGTGCAGCTGCCAAGATGCCACTTGCCACCAGTTTGGCCATATTTCAGAGCTGCAACATCACTGGAGTGCCCAAAAGCACAAGGTGTGCAATACTCAGAGACATTGCCAAGGTAAGAAAGGCTGAAAGACGACCACCACTGAACAAGACACACAAGCTGAAACATCAAGACTGGGCCAAGAAATATCTCAAGACTGATTTTTCTAAGGTTTTATGGACTGATGAAATGAGAGTGAGACTTGATGGGCCAGATGGATGGGCCCGTGGCTGGATTGGTAAAGGGCAGAGAGCTCCAGTCCGACTCAGACGCCAGCAAGGTGGAGGTGGAGTACTGGTTTGGGCTGGTATCATCAAAGATGAGCTTGTGGGGCCTTTTCGGGTTGAGGATGGAGTCAAGCTCAACTCCCAGTCCTACTGCCAGTTTTGCGAAGACACCTTCTTCAAGCAGTGGTACAGGAAGAAGTCTGCATCCTTCAAGAAAAACATGATTTTCATGCAGGACAATGCTCCATCACACGCGTCCAAGTACTCCACAGCGTGGCTGGCAAGAAAGGGTATAAAAGAAGAAAATCTAATGACATGGCCTCCTTGTTCACCTGATCTGAACCCCATTGAGAACCTGTGGTCCATCATCAAATGTGAGATTTACAAGGAGGGAAAACAGTACACCTCTCTGAACAGTGTCTGGGAGGCTGTGGTTGCTGCTGCACGCAATGTTGATGGTGAACAGATCAAAACACTGACAGAATCCATGGATGGCAGGCTTTTGAGTGTCCTTGCAAAGAAAGGTGGCTATATTGGTCACTGATTTGTTTTTGTTTTGTTTTTGAATGTCAGAAATGTATATTTGTGAATGTTGAGATGTTATATTGGTTTCACTGGTAAAAATAAATAATTGAAATGGGTATATATTTGTTTTTTGTTAAGTTGCCTAATAATTATGCACAGTAATAGTCACCTGCACACACAGATATCCCCCTAAAATAGCTAAAACTAAAAACAAACTAAAAACTACTTCCAAAAATATTCAGCTTTGATATTAATGAGTTTTTTGGGTTCATTGAGAACATGGTTGTTGTTCAATAATAAAATTAATCCTCAAAAATACAACTTGCCTAATAATTCTGCACTCCCTGTATTAACTATATTTCTGTACCATAAACCACAGTCAAATCTGTTTGCAATGTGCACATTGTTTGTGTTTGTACATTTTTTGAAGCTTAGAAAATAATTATTTGTCTCTTATTTAGGACATATAACCATAACAAATTATTTGCTGAATTATTACCCTGGTTTGGATCTGGAGAAGCGAAATGTCCATGGTTTCACAGCATTAATGAAGGCATCAATACAAGGCAGAACAGACTGTGTCAGAGCCTTAATGCTAGCAGGTAGGTGGATTTAGCTGCAATAAAATAAATACAAAATTGCAAAAAATGACAAAATAAGGAGCCATGGTAAAACATTAAATAAATTACTAGTAGCAGTTTATTGCATGTGTCAGAAAGGTATACACACAAAATAGTCATTATTCCGATTCAGTTTCATGCTACAAAAGAGGTCTACAACACTTTGGCATACAAGGAGTTAAAACTTTACTTTTATATATAAAAAATAAAATAAATTCATACATCTCATATTTATGGAAGTTTTTTTACTTATTCAGAGCTGCTGAATCTTGCACATGGTGCGAGGACACCCTAAGTGTCACATATCCCTAATAAGAATATAGCAGAAGATTAAAGATGGGGTTAAAAAAAATCTTTCTTTAAACACATGTTCTCTCAATCTTGACATATCCTCTGGGAGTTGCAAAATAAATAATTAAAGGGATAGTAAACACCTTGTAATTACAAGATATTTATGCTGTGTTGCTATACAATAACATTTTTAAAACAAATTAACATCCTTTTCAGTGCAATTTTTTTCAATAGCCAAACTACACCCAACATTTGCCGTATTTGGACAAGCCAATTTGGGGCGCGATCCGATAAAGATCGTAGTTTGCGGCGCAAGCGAGGGAACCCCCGCTGCCCGTAGTTTCAGCTCGTAACTCGAGCTATCCCATATACGGCGCCGTCAGATGCTAAAGTGCCGTAAGTCTGATAAACCAGCGATGTCCAGAAATCTGCGTAAGTACAAATTTCTGGAGTCGCCAGTGACTTACGGCACTTTAGAAACTGCCGGCGATTACAAAACATGACTAAGTTATTAAATCACCCGTATTGTCTAACACGCCTCCCAAACATAGCCCGACACGTCTAACCCTCTATCCGCTATACCCCCTCACTATCCTAACAATAAAAAATGTATTAACCCCTAAACCACCGCTCCTGGACCCCGCCGCCACCTACATTATTTATATTACCCCCTAATGTGAGCTCCTACCCCGCCGCCATCTACATTAACTACCCCCTAATGTGAGCTCCTACCCCGCCGCCATCTACATTAACTACCCCCTAATGTGAGCCCCTTACACTGCCGCCAGCTATATTAAAATTATTAACCCCTAATTTAATCCCCCTACCCCGCAGCCAGCTATATTAATTACATTAACCACTAATTTAATCCCCCTATAAAGCCCCAAGCTATATTAAATTAATTAACCATTAATCTAATCCCCCTACACCGCTGCCAGCTATATTAAATAGATTAACCCCTAATCTAATCCCCCTACACCGCCGCCACCCATATTAAATAGATTAACCCTAATCTAATCACCCTACACCGCCGCCAGCTATATTATCTATATTAACCCTAATTATATTAGGGTTAATATAGTTATTATATTATATATATTAACTATATTAACCCTAATTATATTAGGGTTAATATAGTTAATATCGTTATTATATTATATATATATATATATATATATATATATTAAGTATAATAACCCTATCTAACTCTAACATCCCTAACTAAATTCTTATTAAAATAAATCTAATTAATATTAATATTATTAATTAAAATATTCCTATTTAAATCTAAATACTTACCTATAAAATAAACCCTAAAATAGCTACAATGTAATTAATAATTACATTGTAGATATTTTAGGGTTTATATTTATTTTACAGGTAACTTGGTATTTATTTTAACTAGGTACAATAGCTATTAAATAGTTAATAACTATTTAATAGCTACCTAGTTAAAATAATTACCAATTTACCTGCAAAATAAATCCTAACCTAAGTTACAAATACACCTACACTATCAATAAATTAAATAAACTACAAATATCTAAACTAAAATACAATTAAATAAACTAAACTAAATTACAAAAAAAAAAACACTAAATTACAAAAAATAAAAAAAGATTACAAGATTTTTAAGCTAATTACACCTATTCTAAGCCCCCAATAAAATAATAAAGCCCCCCAAAATAAAAAAATGTCCCTACCCTATTCTAAAATACAAAAGTTAACAGCTCTATTACCTTACCAGCCCTTAAAAGGGCCTTTTGCGGGGCATGCCCCAAAGAAATCAGCTCTTTTGCCTGTAAAAAAAACACAATATCACCCCCCAACATTACAACCCACCACCCACATACCCCTACTCTAACCCAAACCCCCCTTAAATAAACCTAACACTACCTCCCCGAAGATCTCCCTACCTTGTCTTCACCCAGCCGGGCAGAACTCTTCATCCGATCCGGGCGATGTCTTCAATCAAGCGGCAGAGAAGAAGTCTTCCATCCGGCGATGTCTTCATCCAAGCGGCAAAGAAAAAGTCTTCCATCCGGCGATGTCTTCAATCAAGCAGCAGAGAAGAGGTTCTCCATCGGGGCGAAGTTTTCTTCCAAGCGGCATCTTTAGTCTTCTTTCTTCGCTCCTCCGACGCGGAACATCCATCCGGCACGACGACTTCCCGACGAATGAGATTCCTTTAAATGATGTCATCCAAGATGGCGTCCGTCGAATTCCGATTGGCTGATAGGATTCTATCAGCCAATCGGAATTAAGGTAGAAAAATCTGATTGGCTGATTGAATCAGCCAATCAGATTCAAGTTCAATCCGATTGGCTGAATCCATCTTGGATGACGTCATTTAAAGGAACCTCATTCGTCGGGAAGTCGTCGTGCCGGATGGATGTTCCGCGTCGGAGGAGCGAAGAAAGAAGATTGAAGATGCCGCTTGGAAGAAAACTTCACCCCGATGGAGGACCTCTTCTCTGCCGCTTGATTGAAGACATCGCCGGATGGAAGACTTCTTCTTTGCCGCTTGGATAAAGACATCACCGGATGGAAGACTTCTTCTCTGCCGCTTGATTGAAGACATCGCCCAGATCGGATGAAGAGTTCTGCTTGGCTGGGTGAAGACAAGGTAGGGAGATCTTCGGGGGGGTAGTGTTAGGTTTATTTAACGGGGGTTTGGGTTAGAGTAGGGGTATGTGGGTGGTGGGTTGTAATGTTGGGGGGTGGTATTGTGGGGGGTTTTTACAGGCAAAAGAGCTGATTTCTTTGGGGCATGCCCCGCAAAAGGCCCTTTTAAGTGCTGGTAAGGTAATAGAGCTGTTAACTTTTGTATTTTAGAATAGGGTAGGGACATTTTTTTATTTTGGGGGGCTTTATTATTTTATTAGGGGGCTTAGAATAGGTGTAATTAGCTTAAAAATCTTGTAATCTTTTTTTATTTTTTGTAATTTAGTGTTTGTTTGTTTTTTGTAATTTAGTTTAGTTTATTTAATTGTATTTTAGTTTAGATATTTGTAGTTTATTTAATTTATTGATAGTGTAGGTATATTTGTAACTTAGGTTAGTATTTATTTTACAGGTAAATTGGTAATTATTTTAACTAGGTAGCTATTAAATAGTTATTAACTATTTAATAGCTATTGTACCTAGTTAAAATAAATACCAAGTTACCTGTAAAATAAATATAAACCCTAAAATAGCTACAATGTAATTATTAATTACATTGTAGCTATCTTACGGCTAGATTTAGAGTTGGGCGTTAGCCGTCAAAACCAGCGTTAAGGGCTCCTAACGCTGGTTTTTACCGCCCTCTGGTATTTGGAATCAGTCAGGAAAGGGTCTAACGCTCACTTTGCAGCCGCGACTTTTCCATACCGCAGATCCCCTTACGTCAATTGCGTATCCTATCTTTTCAATGGGATCTTTCTAACGCTGGTATTTAGAGTCGTGGCTGAAGTGAGTGTTAGAAATCTAACGACAAAACTCCAGCCGCAGAAAAAAAACAGTAGTTAAGAGCTTTCTGGGCTAACGCCGGTTTATAAAGCTCTTAACTACTGTTCTCTAAAGTAGACTAACACCCATAAACTACCTATGTACCCCTAAACCGAGGTCCCCCCACATCGCCGCCACTCTATTAAAAAATTTTAACCCCTAATCTGCCGACCGCACACCGCTGCCACCTACATTATCCCTATGAACCCCTAATCTGCTGCCCCTAACACCGCCGACCCCTATATTATATTTATTAACCCCTAATCTGCCGCCCCCGCTATCGCTGACCCCTGCATATTATTATTAACCCCTAATCTGCCGCTCCGTACACCGCTGCCACCTACATTATCCCTATGAACCCCTAATCTGCTGCCCCTAACACCGCCGACCCCTATATTATATTTATTAACCCCTAATCTGCCGCCCCCGCTATCGCTGACCCCTGCATATTATTATTAACCCCTAATCTGCCGCTCCGTACACCGCTGCCACCTACATTATAGCTATGTACCCCTAATCTGCTGCGCCTAACACCGCCGACCCTTATATTATATTTATTAACCCCTAATCTGCCCCCCTCAACGTCGCCTCCACCTGCCTACACTTATTAACCCCTAATCTGCCGAGCGGACTGCACCGCTACTATAATAAAGTTATTAACCCCTAATCCGCCTCACTCCCGCCTCAATAACCCTATAATAAATAGTATTAACCCCTAATCTGCCCTCCCTAACATCGCCGACACCTAACTTCAAGTATTAACCCCTAATCTGCCGATCGGAGCTCACCGCTACTCTAATAAATTTTTTAACCCCTAAAGCTAATTCTAACCCTAACCCTAACACCCCCCTAAGTTAAATATAATTTTATTCTAACTAAATAAATTAACTCTTATTAAATAAATTATTCCTATTTAAATCTAAATACTTACCTGCAAAATAAACCCTAATATAGCTACAATATAAATAATAATTATATTGTAGCTATTTTAGGATTAATATTTATTTTACAGGCAACTTTGTATTTATTTTAACCATGTGCAATAGCTATTAAATAGTTAAGAACTATTTAATAGCTAAAATAGTTAAAATAATTACAAAATTACCTGTAAAATAAATCCTAACCTAAGTTACAATTAAACCTAACACTACACTATCAATAAATTAATTAAATAAAATACCTACAAATAAATACAATGAAATAAACTAAAGTACAAAAAATAAAAAAGAACTAAGTTACAAAAAATAAAAAAATATTTACAAACATTAGAAAAATATTACAACAATTTTAAACTAATTACACCTACTCTAAGCCCCCTAATAAAATAACAAAGCCCCCCAAAATAAAAAAATGCCCTACCCTATTCTAAATTAAAAAAGTTCAAAGCTCTTTTACCTTACCAGCCCTGAACAGGGCCCTTTGCGGGGCATGCCCCAAAGAATTCAGCTCTTTTGCCTGTAAAAAAAACACATACAATACCCCCCCCCCACCACCCACATACCCCTAATCTAACCCAAACCCCCCTTAAATAAACCTAACACTAAGCCCCTGAAGATCTTCCTACCTTATCTTCACCATGCCAGGTTCACCGATCCGTCCTCGGAAGTCTTGATCCAAGCCTCGGAAGTGTTGATCCAAGCCCAAGCGGGGGGCTGAAGAGTGACGTCCATCCTCGGGCTGAAGTCTGGATCCAAGCGGCGGCTGAAGAAATCCATCATCGGGCTGAAGTCGGAAGTCCATCATCGGGATGAAGTCTTCTATCAAGCAGCATCTTCAATCTTCTTTCTTCCGGAGCGGAGCCATCTTCTTCCCAGCTGACGCGGATCCATCCTCTTCTAACGACGCCTACTAGCCGAATGACGGTTCCTTTAAATTACGTCATCCAAGATGGCGTCCGTCGAATTCCGATTGGCTGAAGATCTTCAGGGGCTTAGTGTTAGGTTTATTTAAGGGGGGTTTGGGTTAGATTAGGGGTATGTGGGTGGCGGGTTGTAATGTTGGGGGGGTATTGTATGTGGGTTTTTTTACAGGCAAAAGAGCTGAATTCTTTGGGGCATGCCCCGCAAAGGGCCCTGTTCAGGGCTCGTAAGGTAAAAGAGCTTTGAACTTTTTTAATTTAGAATAGGGTAGGGCATTTTTTATTTTGGGGGGCTTTGTTATTTTATTAGGGGGCTTAGAGTAGGTGTAATTAGTTTAAAATTGTTGTAATATTTTTCTAATGTTTGTAAATATTTTTTTATTTTTTGTAACTTAGTTCTTTTTTATTTTTTGTACTTTAGTTAGTTTATTTCACTGTATTTTTTTGTAGATATTGTATTTAATTAATTTATTGATAGTGTAGTGTTAGGTTTAATTGTAGATAATTGTAGGTATTTTATTTAATTAATTTATTGATAGTGTAGTGTTAGGTTTAATTGTAACTTAGGTTAGGATTTATTTTACAGGTAATTTTGTAATTATTTTAACTATTTTAGCTATTAAATAGTTCTTAACTATTTAATAGCTATTGTACCTGGTTAAAATAAATACAAAGTTACCTGTAAAATAAATATAAATCCTAAAATAGCTATAATATAATTATAATTTATATTGTAGCTATATTAGGGTTTATTTTACAGGTAAGTATTTAGCTTTAAATAGGAATAATTTATTTAATAAGAGTTAATTTATATCGTTAGATTTAAATTATATTTAATTTAGGGGGGTGTTAGTGTTAGGGTTAGACTTAGCTTTAGGGGTTAATCCATTTATTACAGTAGCAGCGAGATTCGGTCGGCAGATTAGGGGTTAATAATTGAAGTTAGGTGTCGGCGATGTTAGGGAGGGCAGATTAGGGGTTAATACTATTTATTATAGGGTTATTGAGGCGGGAGTGAGGCGGATTAGGGGTTAATAACTTTATTATAGTAGCGGTGCGGTACGCTCGGCAGATTAGGTGTTAATAAGTGTAGGCAGGTGGAGGCGACGTTGAGGGGGGCAGATTAGGGGTTAATAAATATAATATAGGGGTCGGCGGTGTTAGGCGCAGCAGATTAGGGGTACATAGCTATAATGTAGGTGGCAGCGGTGTACGGAGCGGCAGATTAGGGGTTAATAATAATATGCAGGGGTCAGCGATAGCGGGGGCGGCAGATTAGGGGTTAATAAGTGTAAGGTTAGGGGTGTTTAGACTCGGGGTTCATGTTAGGGTGTTAGGTGCAGACTTAGGAGGTGTTTCCGCATAGCAAACAATGGGGCTGCGTTAGGAGCTGAACGCTGCTTTTTTTTCAGCTCAAACAGCCCCATTGTTTTCTATGGGGGAATCGTGCACGAGCACGTTTTTGAAGCTGGCCGCGTCCGTAAGCAACGCTGGTATCTAGAGTTGCATTGGCGGTAAATATAACTGTACGCTCCCTTTTTGGAGCCTAACGCAGCCATTCTGTGAACTCTAAATACCAGCGGTATTTAAAAGGTGCGGGAGAAAAAAAGCACGCATAGCTAACGCACCCCTTTGGCCGCAGAACTCTAAATCTAGCCGTTAGGGTTTATTTTATAGGTAAGTATTTAGATTTAAATAGGAATATTTTAATTAATAATATTAATATTAATTAGATTTATTTTAATAAGAATTTAGTTAGGGATGTTAGAGTTAGATAGGGTTATTATACTTAATATATATATAATATAATAACAATATTAACTATATTAACCCTAATATAATTAGGGTTAATATAGTTAATATATATAATATAATAACTATATTAACCCTAATATAATTAGGGTTAATATAGTTAATATAGCTGGCGGCGGTGTAGGGGGATTAGATTAGGGGTTAATCTATTTAATATAGCTGGCGGCGGTGTAGGGGGATTAGATTATGGGTTAATTAATTTAATATAGCTGGCGGCGGTATAGGGGGATTAAATTAGGGGTTAATGTAATTAATATAGCTGGCGGCGGGGTAGGGGGATTAAATTAGGGGTTAATAATTTTAATATAGCTGGCGGCGGGGTAGGAGCTCACATTAGGGGGTAGTTAATGTAGGTGGCAGCGGTGTAGGGGGCTCACATTAGGGGGTAGGTAATGTAGGTGGCGGCGGTGTAAGGGGCTCACATTAGGGGGTAGGTAATGTAGATCGCGGCGGTGTAAGGGGCTCACATTAGGGGGTATGTAATGTAGCTGGCGACGGTGTAGGGGGATCACATTAGGGGGTTATACTTTTAATGTAGGTGGCGGCGGGGTCCGGGAGCGGTGGTTTAGGGGTTAAATACTTTATTAGGGATTGCGGCAGGGGATCGCGGTTGACAGGTAGATAGACATTGCGCATGCGTTAGGTGTTTTTATTTTGCAGGTAGTTTAGGGAGTTACGGGGCTCCAATAGACAGCGTAAGGCTTACTACGGCTGCATTTTGTGGCGGGGTGAAAATGGAGTAAGATTTCTCCATTTTCGCCACGTAAGTCCTTACGCTGTATATTGGATACCAAACTGCGCAGGTTTGGTATACCTGCCTATGGCCCAAAAAACTACGGGCGAAGGAAGAAATATACGAGCGTAACTTCTAGGTTACGCCGTATATAGGATACCAAACCCGCGCAAAATTTGGTGTCGCCGGCTTTTGTGGGCGACGCTGCATATCGGATCGGGCCCTTGGTCTTTAGTCCACAGATCACAAGTCTAGCCACAGTCATAAAGTTAGTATAATTTGAATTGTTTTGCAGTTGTTAGCTGATAAAGCCAATTAGGGACATATATGTAGCAGGGAGAGCCTTGAGAAGTCAGCAGGGTGCATTTCGAGCTCTGAGATTTAGAACTAGCTTTATTTTCAAAACTACATTATATGAAAAGGGAACAAACTATATAATAAAAATATATATGTAACTAAACATTTTATATAACAACCTCAAGGTGTTTACTATCTTATTATTAAGATAATGGGTATCATATGATTTATAAAGAAATATCAAACTTAAAAAGCAAAACAAATATATATATATATATATATATATATATATATATATATATACATATATATATGTCAGGAACCAGTAGCATATAAGCATTAGTATGAGCTTGGAAGCTCATATAATACATTATTTTCCATTTTCAACATAAAGATCCTTTAGAAGTCAATAACAGCACCCAATGAACATTTGTTGTAATGTATGGACTTTCCTTTGTATAGGATATAAAAATGTATGGAGTGTACAGTTTTTAGTGTAGTGGCTACCTGTTTTGTGTGTATGTTTTTCTGGCATAAAAATAAACCTTGGGAGTTACAGTACATTTTAGTGAGTGTTGGCTGTACTAGATTTGTAAGAAAGATTGGCGAGACATACCGTAGGATCGTCAGCGAATAACGTGACCTTATGAGAAGATTCGGGGATGGTAATTCCCTCTATTTGAGAAGGGCAGCGAATTGCTTCCACCAAAGGTTCCATCACTAAGGCAAAAAGCAGGGGAGATAGGGGGCATCCCTGCCGGGTACCGTTGATTATTTTGAATGGGGAAGAACAAAAGCCATAACCTCTGACCATTGCTGATGGTTGTGAATATAGTGCTAGTATTTTATTTATAAAAGCTTGTGGAAAGCCAAGTTTAATTAGAACTTCAGTCATATAGGACCAACTTACTCGGTCGAAGGCTTTTTCAGCATCTAGTGATAGGGTAACACAAGACTGGCCAAGTCTATGTGTTTCCATAAAAATATTCAGCAACTGTCTAGTGTTGTCTGGGCCCTGTTGGCCCAGTGTAAAGCCCACCTGGTCTGGGTAAACTAAATGTGGAATAATGATATTAAGACGAGTAGATAGAATTTTAGCGTATAATTTAACATTGAAGTTTTGAGAATGTTTTATAAAAGATGTCTGTGTAACCGTCCGGGCCAGGGGATTTACATGGCTTCAGGTGTGAAATTGCAGTTTGAACTTCTTTTAAAGTGATTGGGGTATTTAAGTTCTCTAACTTCTCTTTATTAAGTGTGGGAAGAGATAAACGGGATAAGAAGGCGTTTATGAGGTCTTTATTTGTTTTTTGTTGTAAAGTGGAATTTAAATTATACAATTTGGAATAATAGGAGGCAAATTCATCTCCAATTTCTTTGGGGTGCGTTATTTTCTTGCCTCTTGATTGTAGGAAGGGTATTCTTGCCTGTGAATCCCTATCTCTAAGTTTCCTAGCTAATAGATAGTCAGTTTTGTTGCCCTTACAGTAAAACAGTTTTTTTGCTATGTCTGAGTTGTTCTTGAACCTGTAAGTTTTCAAGCTTTTGTATTGACTGTCTCACCAAAGCTATAGGCTGATGGATTTGTGGGTCTAGAGAGTCTTTGTGGAGTTCCATGAGGGATCTCAGAGATTGATGCAGCTCTGCTAAGGTTACAGATGATTTTTTGCGAGTCTGTGTCTGCGTTTTAATGAAGATTCCCCTGAGAAAGGCTTTCAAGGTGCTCCAGAGAACAAAATCATCAAACTCTCCATTATCATTAGTTGAGAGAAAGTGCAGGATCTCCTCACTTATTTTATCTTTCAGACCTGGTATGGATAGTAGTGAATCATGGAGTTTCCATGGAGGTCTAATTGTTATGAAACTGAGTTCTGGGATCTGTATGAGTACTGGGTCATGGTTCGACCATGTGCATTATCCAATTTTAACAGAATTTTGTCTAGTAACCATGGGTGGCAGAGAAACAGATCTAATTTGGAATATGAGTCATGTACTTGGGAGTAATAAGTATAATCTCTTGATGCGGAATGGTGTGCCCTCCAGATATTGAACAAGTTTGCTTGAGAAATGAGGGAATACATTTTTTAGAGGTATCTGACATGGTCTTATCTGTTTTTCTCCCTATCGGCAGACGTCTGTCTAATGTGAGGTCCAAAACCATGTTAAAATCACCAGCTATGATAAGGTGGCCCTGTTTAATTGTTTTCTCAGTAATTTAGGAACCCCAGAGGCAGAACTTTAATTCACTTTCTGCGATGAGATTTGTTTTAAAAAAAGTTTCTGCAGGTCATTTTCAAATAAAATTAAATTTTATATTAGGCCGTTACACTAAAGCACCAGTTCAATTGCAATATGTTGATTAACTGGAGAGTAAAGCAAAGTTTTTGAAATGTCTCAAATAAACGTGTTTCCTTTACTCTTAATTGAATATCAAAGATAGAAAAGTAGTAATAAAAAGGTGCATTACTCACAAGAACATCTTACATTTAGAAGTCACAGCTTTACAAATCAGGAAAGACTAGGGGGTTTAAAAAAATCCCAGAGAGCCAGTCAAAAATAAATGATTTGGTGCTTTGCAACTCCATATTAGACTGTTTTCTTCAAACAGCACTTTGCTCTGGATGCACGTTGTTGAGGAAAACTTACACAGTGTAGCCAGAGCAAAACTCTGAAGAGAAAAGTCTAATGTGAATTAATGCTGCAAAGTGAAAATGCTAAGAGTTCCTGCATGTGTCCTATTCATTCTGCAGACATTGTGCATTTTCTGCAATGACATCTCAGATCACAGCATGTTCTGTCTTGGGTTTAGGAACTTTTTAAAATGCTTAATCTGTCTGTTATTAGTACCATAGTAGGATGCTAAAGTGTAGGGAGTACCATCTAGTTTGCAAACTAAAATTAGAAACCGACCCATAAGGTCAGCATACTTTTGACAGTATTCATAAATACTATCTCTATGGATGAGAATGGCTACCCCTCTCGAGAATTAAGCTGTTTAAAGTATCGGGTAGAGAGGAAACCACAACGGGGGAGAGAACTCAGCCACCCAGTGTGTCTCCTGGAGAAAAATTATTTTGGCTTTCATTGATTTAATGGAATTATAAAGAAGACTGCACTTGGCAGGAGAGTTAAGGCCCCTTACATTATGTGAGACACAGGTGACACTCATTATGGAGGGGAATGAAGGAAGAGAGGGAAAGAGAAAAAAATTAACACCTACGATGTATTAAATGGTGAAATCAATATCTATTAAAATCAATATTATTGATGGCGGTATTTATAAGAGAAACCATGTGTGAAGTCTCTGGAAATGAATAGAGGCCAGAGAACTATAAGTGTGGGGGTATAGGTCGGAGCTAGCCGAGTGTTGAATTGTAGTGTTCCGACATAAATTATCATGAGTTTTTATGAATGTCCTATGGAAAATGACTGAGAGAGAAAATAAGGAGGGAGTGAATAAGTAGCTAGAAGTGGTGGTTGAGAAGGAGGATAAGGAGTGCTCAGAATGCCCACGCACCTTAAGGAAGGTAGAGGAGAGAGAGAGGAGTAAAAAAAAAAGGGTGAATGAGATTGGGGACCATATGGATTGGATAATTAAAAGTATGTAAGAAGCAGTGAAAGTTCTTAGGCCAAACGCATGCGAGTAATGTCTGGTTCATATCTCTTGTTGCTACTGGTGTTGGAATATTCTTTGGGTGTATTGCCTCGTATGTTTTGTAATAACGTGTAGGTGAATATTGTGATAGACCAACCTAATATGATTTATGCAAATGATGTTATATGAAGCTGGGTAAACAGAATCAACATAAGGCCACAAGCCAGTCTATATGTGCCTTTCACCAAATATAGAACAGAACAACAATGTAACTTTTTTATATGATGTCCCTATGTCCTTACTGTCTAAACCAATTATTTTATTGTGGCAAAATACTATTAGGAAGCATTAGTGATGGTCAATTTAATGGATAGTACATACAATTTGTAGAGTATCTTCACATTGATGTAAGAAACATTAGAAATTTATAGTTTGGTGTCATATGTCTCTATGTGTGATATCTCTAAAATGGTATCACATTAACACCTGAGCACTTAGCACAGTTTCCTATGTTCCATTATCAGCTGGCAGTATTATAGATTCACACTCAGTGTGTCATGTTTGTGAGTAAACCTATTCATCCAATTGTGTAAGTAGTTAACATTAAGGTATCCGTTTTAACAATTTTGCATTTCAAATAGTGTACTGAGTTTAGACACATGGGGGGATATTTATCAAAGCCTCAACTATGCTGCATTTGCCGGCACCAATATGCTCGCCTAACATCACGGCCGCAGACCTGCATACGCTCTTCATATTTATAAAAAAATCTGCGCACCAAGTATGGGGCGATAAGCATCGGACTGTTGTTAATTAGCAGTCATAGATCTCACTGCTATTTTACTTTTTCCTAACTTTATTTATATCCTGTCACTAAACGCCGCCACTATACTAAAATGTTTAACCCCTATCCCGTTGCTCTCGGACCCCGCCGCAACTGTAATAAAGTTATTAACCCCTATCCCGCTGCTCCCGGACCCCGCCACCACTAAATACATTTATTAACCCCTATTCTGCCACTCCCGGACCCCGCCGCCACCTAAATAAACGTATTAACCCCTAAACCTCTGGCCTCCCACAACACTACCATTAACTAAACCTATTAACCCCTAAACCGCCAGCCTCCCACATCGCCATAAACTAAATTAAGCTATTAACCCCTAAGCCTAACAACCCACTAACTTTACATTAAAATTACAACCTCCCTATCTTATAATAAATTAAAACTTACATTTAGAATGAAAATAAACTATATTAAACTATTAATTAACCTACCCTAACTATTAAACTAAAATTACATTCAACTAGTAATTAAATAAACCTTAACCCATCTTAAATTATTTAAGTATACTATTAAAAATTACTAAATTACTAAAAAAAAACAAAACAAACAAACCACAGTATCAAAAATAAAAAATGAATAACACCTAATCTAATAGCCCTATCAAAATAAAAAAGCCCCCCCCCAAATAAAAATAAAAAACCCTAGCCTACAATAAACTACCATTGGCCCTTAAAAGGGCCTTTTGCGGGGCATTGCCCCAAAGAAATCAGCTCTTTTACCTGTAAAAAAAAATACAAACACCCCCAACAGTTGGGGGTGTTTGTATTTTTTTTTACAGGTAAAAGAGCTGATTTCTTTGGGGCAATGCCCCGCAAAAGGCCCTTTTAAGGGCCAATGGTAGTTTATTGTAGGCTAGGGTTTTTTATTTTTATTTGGGGGGGGGGGGGGTTTATTTTGATAGGGCTATTAGATTAGGTGTTATTCATTTTTTATTTTTGATACTGTGGTTTGTTTGTTTTGTTTTTTTTTAGTAATTTAGTAATTTTTAATAGTAAAATGGTATCACATTAACACCTGAGCACTTAGCACAGTTTCCTATGTTCCATTATCAGCTGGCAGTATTATAGATTCACACTCAGTGTGTCATGTTTGTGAGTAAACCTATTCATCCAATTGTGTAAGTAGTTAACATTAAGGTATCCGTTTTAACAATTTTGCATTTCAAATAGTGTACTGAGTTTAGACACATGGGGGGATATTTATCAAAGCCTCAACTATGCTGCATTTGCCGGCACCAATATGCTCGCCTAACATCACGGCCGCAGACCTGCATACGCTCTTCATATTTATAAAAAAATCTGCGCACCAAGTATGGGGCGATAAGCATCGGACTGTTGTTAATTAGCAGTCATAGATCTCACTGCTATTTTACTTTTTCCTAACTTTATTTATATCCTGTCACTAAACGCCGCCACTATACTAAAATGTTTAACCCCTATCCCGTTGCTCTCGGACCCCGCCGCAACTGTAATAAAGTTATTAACCCCTATCCCGCTGCTCCCGGACCCCGCCACCACTAAATACATTTATTAACCCCTATTCTGCCACTCCCGGACCCCGCCGCCACCTAAATAAACGTATTAACCCCTAAACCTCTGGCCTCCCACAACACTACCATTAACTAAACCTATTAACCCCTAAACCGCCAGCCTCCCACATCGCCATAAACTAAATTAAGCTATTAACCCCTAAGCCTAACAACCCACTAACTTTACATTAAAATTACAACCTCCCTATCTTATAATAAATTAAAACTTACATTTAGAATGAAAATAAACTATATTAAACTATTAATTAACCTACCCTAACTATTAAACTAAAATTACATTCAACTAGTAATTAAATAAACCTTAACCCATCTTAAATTATTTAAGTATACTATTAAAAATTACTAAATTACTAAAAAAAAACAAAACAAACAAACCACAGTATCAAAAATAAAAAATGAATAACACCTAATCTAATAGCCCTATCAAAATAAAAAAGCCCCCCCCCAAATAAAAATAAAAAACCCTAGCCTACAATAAACTACCATTGGCCCTTAAAAGGGCCTTTTGCGGGGCATTGCCCCAAAGAAATCAGCTCTTTTACCTGTAAAAAAAAATACAAACACCCCCAACAGTTGGGGGTGTTTGTATTTTTTTTTACAGGTAAAAGAGCTGATTTCTTTGGGGCAATGCCCCGCAAAAGGCCCTTTTAAGGGCCAATGGTAGTTTATTGTAGGCTAGGGTTTTTTATTTTTATTTGGGGGGGGGGGGGGGTTTATTTTGATAGGGCTATTAGATTAGGTGTTATTCATTTTTTATTTTTGATACTGTGGTTTGTTTGTTTTGTTTTTTTTTAGTAATTTAGTAATTTTTAATAGTAAAATGGTATCACATTAACACCTGAGCACTTAGCACAGTTTCCTATGTTCCATTATCAGCTGGCAGTATTATAGATTCACACTCAGTGTGTCATGTTTGTGAGTAAACCTATTCATCCAATTGTGTAAGTAGTTAACATTAAGGTATCCGTTTTAACAATTTTGCATTTCAAATAGTGTACTGAGTTTAGACACATGGGGGGATATTTATCAAAGCCTCAACTATGCTGCATTTGCCGGCACCAATATGCTCGCCTAACATCACGGCCGCAGACCTGCATACGCTCTTCATATTTATAAAAAAATCTGCGCACCAAGTATGGGGCGATAAGCATCGGACTGTTGTTAATTAGCAGTCATAGATCTCACTGCTATTTTACTTTTTCCTAACTTTATTTATATCCTGTCACTAAACGCCGCCACTATACTAAAATGTTTAACCCCTATCCCGTTGCTCTCGGACCCCGCCGCAACTGTAATAAAGTTATTAACCCCTATCCCGCTGCTCCCGGACCCCGCCACCACTAAATACATTTATTAACCCCTATTCTGCCACTCCCGGACCCCGCCGCCACCTAAATAAACGTATTAACCCCTAAACCTCTGGCCTCCCACAACACTACCATTAACTAAACCTATTAACCCCTAAACCGCCAGCCTCCCACATCGCCATAAACTAAATTAAGCTATTAACCCCTAAGCCTAACAACCCACTAACTTTACATTAAAATTACAACCTCCCTATCTTATAATAAATTAAAACTTACATTTAGAATGAAAATAAACTATATTAAACTATTAATTAACCTACCCTAACTATTAAACTAAAATTACATTCAACTAGTAATTAAATAAACCTTAACCCATCTTAAATTATTTAAGTATACTATTAAAAATTACTAAATTACTAAAAAAAAACAAAACAAACAAACCACAGTATCAAAAATAAAAAATGAATAACACCTAATCTAATAGCCCTATCAAAATAAAAAAGCCCCCCCCCAAATAAAAATAAAAAACCCTAGCCTACAATAAACTACCATTGGCCCTTAAAAGGGCCTTTTGCGGGGCATTGCCCCAAAGAAATCAGCTCTTTTACCTGTAAAAAAAAATACAAACACCCCCAACAGTAACCCCCCCCCAACCAACCCCCCAAATAAAAAGCCTAGCTAAAAAACCTAAGCTTCCCATTGCCCTGAAAAGGGCATTTGTATGGGCATTGCCCTTAAAAGGGCATTTAGCTCTTTTACATGCCCAGACCCTACTCTAAAAATAAAACCCACCCAAAAAACCCTTAAATAAACCTAACACTAACCCTCGACGATCCACTTACAGTTTTTGAACTTCCACTTGAAGGATCCATCCAGCCGGCAAGAAGTCTTCATCCAGGCAGCCTCTTCTATCTTCATCCAGCCGGCGAAGTCTTCATCCATGCGGCCTCTTCTATCTTCATCCATCCTCATCCATCCAGTGCGGAGCGGGTCCATCCTGAAGACATCCGGCGCGGAGCTCCTCTTCAATATGGCCACCACCGTAAACTGGAACTTGAATGCAAGTGACGTCATCCAAGATGGCGTCCCTTGCATTCCTATTGGCTGAAAGGTTCCAATCAGCCAATAGGATTAGAGCTACTTAAATCCTATTAGCTGTTCAAATCAGCCAATAGAATTTGAGCATCTCTCATCCTATTGGCTAACAGTTTAGAGCATACTTGATACATAACCGCTAACATAAACAGTTAAATATTTCAACATCTCAACATTTTAAGAACTGAACAAGTAAATACAATTAAAGGGACACTGAACCCAAAAAAATTTCTTTCGTGATTCAGATAGAGCATGACATTTTAAGCTACTTTCTAATTTACTCCTATTATCAAATGTTCTTCATTATTATTCTTTATTTGAAATGCAAGAATTTAAGTTTAGATGCCGGCCCATTTTTGGTGAACAACCTGGGTTGTTTTTGCTGATTAGTGGATAAATTCATCTACCAATAAAAAAGTGCTGTCCAGAGTTCTTAACCAAACAAAAAGCTTAGATGCCTTATTTTTCTAATAAAGATAGCAAGAGAACGAAGAAAAATTGATAATAGGAGTAAATTAGAAAGTTGCTTAAAATTACATGCTCTAGCATGCTCTAGGGGGAGTTCCGGAGGAGGAGCACAGGTGTGAGGTCATGTGAGACACCTGCTCTAACTTACCTACCTACAAGCTTGCTGGCTGGAATTCTGCGCCTCAAACCCCTGACCAAGGGCGGCTTGTATAGCCCATAATATACCGCTACTGGAACTCGTATTTGTGCCGATACAATGCACTAAACTTGCACACAGCAATAACCATAAGGACACAACCTAGAATAAAATACTTGTTTGGACAATTGAACAATATTGCTTAACTGGATTGGAGTCTATGTGTAAAGGGAAAAAGCAATAGTCTCTTTTCTATTGAGTGCACACGATTTAACTATCAACCATTATACATACCCTCTTTTTCTGCAAACCCCAGGAGGAAACCTGTGGCTCTGGTGAGCGCTGCGAGACGTGCTGCCGACTGAGAGGAGGAGAACACCTTGGTCTGGGTATTTGGTGATTCCTGACATGGACTGTTCCATGGTCTGTATTGCATCAAGTGGCCCTGAAGGAGAGGTGCTTGCTGGTTAGACTTCACTTACCTGGGTATTGCATACTGCTGAGAGAGACGCGGTCCCCTTGGTGAAGAGCAGAGGAGACAGCATTGAAAGCGCAATCTTTCACTGATCCGGTTGTTCCCCTCCCACCGGTGCTGCGAGAGGGGCACGGATCATCTTTCTAGTACGCTGCTCTGTCAGCCAGGGAAGTGCCTCATCTTGTCGCATTGCCTGCCTCGGTCTACGGGGCAAGCCACTCCAGGATGATCGATTCTACTGGATTGTTACGCGCTCCCCCTCCCACCGGTGCTGCGTGAGGGGGGGCTAGTTTCCCCAGGCAGGACTATCGGCAGTGGGTAAAGTAAAGAGTTACTTAGCTGATATACATCTGAGCTATGAGTATATTGCTGTCGATGTTCCCCTCATTAGTATGCTATCACTTAGGATAAATTGGAACACATAAATTCAAAACTTTAATATAACTCTATCCTGAGCTAGTTAAATATCGCCATAGTATCACAAGATATATATGGACTTTTTGTTACTCCTAACACAGAAATGGACTTTAAGTCTGGATAACAAGAAAACGTGGGGTAATAGAAGGAACAGTGAAAAACAAGAACTATCTTACTTGAACGCTGTAAAAAAGAAAAGAAAACAAACAAAGTTCTCTTACTCTCAATACAATACTATGATATGTTTACATATATATGCGGCACTTTAGGATGTGGTTTAAGGGCTTAATTACACAAAATAACAAAGAGCTCTTGCCTGTTTTTGATACATTGTTATTTGCCTGCTTCTGCAAATGTAATTTAACTATCTTCTGTGCGGCTTGTTATGTTTTAATATTATTGAAATTAATATGCAACAAATAGAGATTATGAGTGCTAATATTTAGAACGGGTTTACAGATATTCACTGTTCTTAAAACATACTCTAAATTAATCTATACGCTGCTGGGAAATACCATATCTTATTACTATTGTAAATAAGCATTTTTTTTTTTTTTCTCTTTTTTCTTATTTTTTTTTTTTTTTAAAGTAACAGATAAACTTAAGGATATAAAATACCAAGCAGAAAGGGATACAAATAGTTACCCTTGTGATTTAAGTGTATAGTATATACTTAGAAGCACACAATCACATAGGAAATATTAAACAGTAGAACTAACTGGAGTCCTTTACTACTAAATAATTGAGCAATCCCATTTAATTTAACTTGATAAATATGACTTAGAAAAATCCTGCATTTCTTTGCTGCGCTTAAATTAAATATAACAAACGGACTTTGTTAATACTCGCACCTAGAAATAGAGCTTAAAATAGTTTTCTCTCTCGCTAGGGTTCTTAGAAGATAACCCAAAAACGAACTAAAATTCTCCTATCCCTGCCTATCCCCACTAAATTCACTTCCCTCACTTGATTAAAAACATTTCACGATCACTTCACTCCCCCACCTCTCACCTTATCTATCACATAAAACACGGAGATTAACTCCCAATTGGAAATAATCCTAATTAATCCACAAATTCATTCCTTTTCACCCTTTTTTTTTTTTTCTCACTATATCAAGTCACCCCTTTACAGATCACAAATTGCATGGCCATAAATATATGGATACATTTTTACATCCACACACTAAAACACCACCGTTCACTATGGCGGCTAAGCAGAAAGATAGGCGAAATAAAAGCATCCTTGATCCCTCTGCTGAAGCACAATTACCTGTCACTACCACTCAGATAATAACAGAAATGATCGATACTCAAACACTAATTTTTAAAATAACTGAAGCCCTTACGCCTAAATTTGAAACCCTGAAAAAGGAGATCAAAGTAGATATTGCGCAACTAGCATCAGAAGTGAAGCAATTTGCTAGCAGGCTCACAGAGGTAGAGCAAAGGGTCTCCGATCTTGAAGACACTATAATAGCGAATAATATTAGATCTGAAACCTCTACTAACATTATATCCAAATTGCAGGACAAAATTGAGGATCTCGAGAACCGTACACGTAGAAATAATCTTAGAATAATTGGGATCCCCGAAGAGAAACAGTATGACGATTTATTCAAAATATTTACACTAATAATTCCTCAGCTTTTAAAGATCAATGAAGAGTTCCCTAAAACTTTTATAGAAAGAGTGCATAGAATAGGTACTTTCTCCCCTACTAAAAAACCTAGGCCAATTATTGCTAAATTTCTTAATTACCAGGACAAGGTTACATTTATGCAAGCATTCAGAAAGCATCAACCTATATTTCTAGGGGATAATAAAATCCTTATGTTTCAAGATTATGCATTAGAGACAGTCACAAAAAGGAGGGAAATATCCCCAATATGCACAAAATGTATTCAAAAGGGAACACGAGCAACTATTTTACACCCAGCTAGACTTAAAATATATTTAGATAATCAGACATATTTTTTTGATTCAGCTGCAGAGGCAGGAAGGTTTTATGCCCAGAAGTTCCCTCCAGAGTAAGAGATTGTTGATTTATTATCAGAAATCTAAATGATTTAATGTATGACAAAAGTAAATGCAAGGAAAAAAAAAATTTTCTTCTCTTTTCCTTTCTCATCCATCTTTTCTCCCTCTTTTTCCCTCTCTCCCCCCTCCTCTCCCATGATCTCATACACCTTGTATAGATAATACACATGCTTAATAGACTTAAATTTACATCATGGAACATTGGAGGCCTAACATCCCCCATTAAAAGAAAAACCATATTAGCATATCTAAAGAAAATTAATACCTCAATTGCATTTTTGCAAGAAACTCATCTAAAATCTTAAGAAATTCTCAAACTTAAATCTTCCTGGGTGGGAGAAGTTCTTTTTTCCACAGGTACTAATAGAAAAGGGGGAGTAGCTATTTTAATAGGTAAAAAAGTCGACTATGAAATAATCCAAGTAGATCCTGATTCTGAAGGGAGATACATAATTGTAAAAATTAAAATTAATAATACTCTATATACACTTTGTAATGTATATGGCCCAAATGTCTTTGATTTGGTATTTTGGGAAAATTTACAAACCAGGCTTATGACATGTGTAGAGGGTTATCTGCTTATGGGAGGAGACTTCAATATGACACCCAAATGCCCGCTTGATAGGCTCAGAAAAGATGCTGCCCTAAAAAAGACGAAAAGGGACAAACTTGAGTCAAGGCTTTTTTCTAGGTTATTTACTAACTTGAAAGTTAGGGACGTATGGAGGCTGCATAACCACGATATTCGTAATTATACCTGCCTCTCAAGAGCGCATAAATCGCTCTCAAGGATAGATATATTTTTACTGGACGAAAGGTTATGTAAAATACAAGTACAATCACAGATAATGTCAATTACTGTGTCAGATCACGCCCCTATTTGTCTTGACGTTAATGTTACCGACGCAACAGTAGGTAACAGACGATTTTCCTTCCCTATGTTTCTTGTGAATGATCTTAAATTCAAAAATTGGTTGGAGACAAAGTTTAAAGAACATACCCATTTTAATCAGGAATTTATTTCACGCCCAATGTTATTTTGGGAAACGGCAAAGGCAGTATTAAGGGGAGAAATTTTAGCTTACTGTGTGAAAAGATCTAAGATAATTAAACAAAAAGAAGGGGAGTTAGCACGAGCAGTCTCAAATGCTTATAATTCGCACCTAATTGAAAATTCCCCTCAGACTTGGGTTAAGTACAATATAGCTCTACAAAATAGAGATTCCTTCTTGCTTTATAAAACAACTCAAAAAGATGCTAGGGTTCAATCTAAGCTATATCGGCATGGTAATAAGACAGGGAAACTTCTAGCAAACCTCCTAAAAATTGAGAAAGGTTCTCAATTGATAGACTCCATTAATATAGAAGGTCGGACCTTTAAAACCTCTGAAGAACTTTTACAAATATTTCATGAGTATTACAGTGATCTTTATGCATCTCAAACTTCAGTAGTTTCAAATCGAGAGGAATTTTGGAGTAAAATTTCTCTCCCTCCAATAGATTCAGAGGCGTTACAAGATCTATATCTTCCTATAACTGAGATTGAAGTGAAGAAAGCAATCCAAAATCTCCCACACAATAAAGCACCAGGACCGGATGCTTTACCCAATGAATTCTATCAAATATTAGATTCTTCTATTACACCGTATCTAACCTCGCTATATAACAACATATATATAGAGGGTAAAGAACCTTCAGCTAATTTTACAGCATCTCATACTTCTTTAATATTGAAACCAGGAAAGGATTCAACAAAAAAAGAATCATACAGACCTATTGCATTGCTTAACATAGATTACAAAATCTTGACATCTATATTAGCACATAGGTTACAAGTTATTTTACCATCTATCATTAACACGAATCAAGTAGGTTTCTTACAGAATAGAAACTCAGCTGCTAAAATATGTGAACTTTTCCTTGTCATTGATTATTTTGAATCTTTAAAGATCCAGGGGATGGCGGTGGGAGAGGGCATCCCTGACAAAGTAGTAATATCTATTGATGCAGAAAAAGCCTTTGATTCAATACATCATGATCATCTTTTGTTCACGCTAGATAAATTCGGTATTAGGAAAAATTTTGCTAGGTTTATAACTAATTTATACCAAAATGTTTCCACGAAATTAATAGTTAATGGTTACTTATCACCGGATATAAAGTTACATCGAGGTACCAGACAGGGATGCCCTCTCTCTCCCTTGCTGTTTGATATATCTATCGAACCCCTTGCCATTTCAATAAGACAACAACTTGATGGCATTAAGATAGGTAAAAAGGAGTTAAAGATTGCTTTATACGCGGACGATGTCCTTATATATATGTCCAACACAAAAAAAAATATACCCAGATTAAATTATATAATACACCAGTTTGGATCCTTTTCAGGGTATAAAGTAAATAACACAAAATCTGAATTATTTTGGATTACTCGTGCAATAGATTCTATGACAAATATACCGTTTTCCATAGCTCAGACATCCTTCCGCTACCTAGGCATCAATATCTCATATACTCCAGATACTTGGTATTCACTCAATATCACGCCTGTACTAAAAAAAAATCAAGAACACACTTAAAAATTGGCAAAGTCTTCCTCTTTCTTTATCGGGACGGATAGCAGCTTATAAAATGATGATTCTGCCCAAACTGCTATATATTTTACAGAATATTCCTCTCTTTATTAAGAAAAAAGATATTGATTACCTGAATTCTATTCTTAGATTATTTATTTGGCAGATCAGAAAACCCAGGATATCCCTTTCCAAGCTATCACTTCCGGTGAAGTTTGGTGGCTTGGCACTACCAGACATACAGGCTTATAATCAAGCTTTCTTGTCACGTACAGTTATAGACTGGATACATCTACAGAATTATGTAACAGATAAAGAACTTGAGAAAAATATAATATATCCTTTTCAACCACTGGCACTTATACACTGCGATGCTAACAAAATAGCACCTGAAATAAAGAAATTAAAATCAATATATAATCCAATTCTTGCTTGGAAAAAAACATGTAAGTTATTAGAGGTGGATTATCATGTTTCTAGATACATACCATTTCTGGGTAATCCACAATTCCAAGCAGGACTTCAAACAAGAGAATATATAGAGTGGGAAGCATTAGGACTTAAATACGTACATCAGATCTTAGATTTTGAAAGACGATGTATTAAATCATTTGATTCCTTGAGATTAGAATTTAATCTATCCAACAAGAATTTTTTTGCATACTTGCAGGCACGACATTATGCCTTAAAGCACGAGTATAAATGGGACTGGTCCCTGAATAAGGTTGATGATTGGTTGACCATTGCTAAATCCGGTAACATGTCAATTACTCCAGGATATTTATTTATGGTTTCAGTGAAGGGCTTAAATAACTTAGACAGAATACATAATAAATGGGCTATTCTGATCAATCAAACACTTGATCCTAGAACACCCTCCAAATCAATAGAATAGGCTGCTTGTGTGACTCTCTCCTCTACATGGAGAGAATCTCATCTTAAATTATTATATATGTCATATTTCACTCCAAAGAAGGGTTCTAAATACAAAAGTTCTAGTTTTGCTTCCTGTCCAAAATGTTCCCTTCCGGCAGCAGATCTTCGGCACATGTTATGGGCCTGTCCAAAAATTAGGAATTTCTGGTTGAAATTACAATACTGGTTAAATAAGATAATAAGACCCACCTCGGTGATCTTTACATTTAAAACTATAGTCTTTTTTTTTCATACAGGGGATAAGTTAGGTAATAATAAAAAAATTATCAATATGACCATATTAGCTGGAAGGTACCTTATTTTTAGAAAATGGAAACTAAGATCTATTCCTAGTATAACTGAAATTAAAAATTATTTAAAGAAACAGTATATTCTTGAACAAATAGATACCAATCCAGATAATGAACAAGAAATTAGGGAATTGTTCATAAAATAGTCCCTCTTTATTAAGGAAATGACACCTGGTGAAATTGATTATATGATTTTCCCTTTTAGAAATTCAGAATTAATTGAACTTGGTATATGGTGAAGCAAAGGGGGTAGAGATTGAGGGGAAGGGAGAGGGGAAATGTTTTTAATTCCCTTTTCTTTTTTCTTTTTTTTTCTCTTTTTTCCTTTCTTTTTCTTTAGGTTGTTGTCTACTGTGGTCTATGGTCTGGGACCATATAGGGTATAGACTATACAAAATGGAAAAAATCCAATTCAGATACAGCAAAAATTGTTAAATGATATTTGCTTTGTTATTCAATTGTTATATTACAATGTTTTTTGTGTTTTTTTTCTTTTTTTTCTTATGTTTTCACAGAGAAAAAAAATGACATGCTCTATTTGAATCACGAAAGAAAAAAATTGGGTTCAGTGTCACTTTAACCATATTATACTTATCACATCTGTTGTTTCTTCTGATGTAGGTAGCCCTTATAACAGAAGAGAGTATGTGGTTGTTTGTATCCTTTATAGCCAAATGCTACATGAAGAAACAATCTTAAGTTCTTGTAAAGAGTCAAGATGGCTCAAAATCTCTTCTACATCTCTGTGATAAAGGTTCCCAACTGGATGCTATCGCTCTCAAAGGACTCTCCGGGTGAGAATGATGAAACGACCTGCGGTACCTTGGTTTTGGTTGAGGAGTAGCAGATAGGCTTGGGTGTACTTGGGTAGATCTTGGCAGGGCAGTGTGCATGGTTGAGGATGTGTTTGGTTGTATAGCAGGGGTGTCAAACTCAAATTCATCGGGGGCTGCATCAGCAGTTTGGTCACCCTCAAAGGGCCTGTTGTATCTGTAGGACTATGTGTCCACTCTTTATTATCATAAATTATTGTCACTGCATTCAATTATTACTGTTTTTTTGCAATAATGTAAGTAATAACTAGCTCTGAAAGCAGAAACATAGTCAGAATAATGGCAAGTAGATATTCAAATGTACAATTATTGTACAATTTATTGAAAAATGATTTTTGGTAACAGACAGTAATAATTTTTTTTTAAAAACATACAAATATTGCCAAACACTGTTTATTACACATATGGCAAACACAAGGCATTAACTTTTTTTTAACTTTTCTGACTAGATGGCTGACATCGTTTTCCTGAGGTCAGTCCATCAATGTCTGGCGTTAGGTCTTGTGCTGTAGCAATCCGCAAAACGGCATGGTACCAAAGTGAATCGGCTGATTGATGAATTCAATCGACGCTTTTCTGACTTTAAAGAACAGAACTTAACCTTTACCAGCTTTGCCAATCCCTTCAACACCGATGTTGACAGTGCACCACATCACCTTCAAATGGAATTAATAGAACTTCAGTGCAACAGCAGCCTGAAAGCGAAGTTCCAGGATGTGACAGTCGACGACTTTTACCGTCTCCTCCCTCCTTCTTTGATGCCACAGCTCCGACTTCAAGCTGCACGTGTTCTGTCCATGTTTGGGAGCACCTATCTATGTGAACAGATGTTTTCAGTCATGAATCTGAACAAGACCAAGCTCAGATCACGCATCACTGATGATAACCTCCATGCTGTTTTGCGGATTGCTACAGCACAAGAGCACTCTGATACATTATACCACTGTAAAGTGACACAGAAGTGGTCAGTATATCCAAAGTTTACAGCTCAGACTTTTAAGCAGAATAATAAGCAGACCCCCCCCCCCCCACACATACATCATATGTACTTACAGTACAGGAGAGAAGGGTTCAGGCATCCGTTGGATCTGTCACATCACAGGATGGCATGCGCTCAATATAAAAACAAGTGGAGGTTTCCTGAATGCATGTAAAGTGGAGGTTTCCTGTGTGGAACGGCCGGCGCCGCTAGAGGGCTGGCTTGTAGGCTGCCGCGCATGCGCTGAAGAGGCGGCTTTCTTGTGTCAAAAAAAAAAACAAGAATAAAAGGTGAAGGCTGGCGGCCGGCGGCGGCTACACGGGCCACATGACGAGGTCTGGCGGGCCGGATTCGGCCCGCGGGCCTTGTGTTTGACACCCGTGTTGTATAGGATGTAGCAGATTCCATGCAGTCAGTAACTTTGTGCCCTGTGTCACATCGGAGATGATGTGAATGGTGTTATCTTTAGAGATAAAAAGCTTTGTTGGGAATCCCCATCTATAACAAATTTGATGTTGTTGGAGAACTCTTCTGATTTGCATAAATAAAAAGAGAGAAGCGCTCAACCTGGAAATGAACAATAGCATAATAGCTTGTTCTATAGCTAGTTACCACCCAAGAAGCAGCCTCTTTTTGCTCAACATGTGCCTTTCACAGAGAAAAACTTTCCTGAAGCATATCAGTCTGATCCTGACTTCACAGTACAGTCCAGCCCCGAAATACCAGGCAATCCTTCTCTGAACGAGAGAAACAGCAAAACCCCAGACGTACGTTTCGGCCTATTGTGGGCCTCGTCAGTGAGGTGCAGCCATATCTCTCTAGGCACACTGAGCAACGGGTCCACGCCTGGATTCCCGCATCACACTTAGGGAGACTTCCCAAAATGTCATAATTTGCATAAATAAAAAGAGAGAAGCGCTCAACCTGGAAACGAACAATAGCATAATAGCTTGTTCTATGGCTAGTTACCACCCAAGAAGCAGCCTCTTTTTGCTCAACATGTGCCTTTCACAGAGAAAAACTTTCCTGAAGCATATCAGTCTGATCCTGACTTCACAGTACAGTCCAGCCCCGAAATACCAGGCAATCCTTCTCTGAACGAGAGAAACAGCAAAACCCCAGACGTACGTTTCGGCCTATTGTGGGCCTCGTCAGTGAGGTGCAGCCATATCCCTCTAGGCACACTGAGCAACGGGTCCACGTCTGGATTCCCGCATCACACTTAGGGAGACTTCCCAAAATGTCATAATTTGCATAAATAAAAAGAGAGAAGCGCTCAACCTGGAAACGAACAATAGCATAATAGCTTGTTCTATGGCTAGTTACCACCCAAGAAGCAGCCTCTTTTTGCTCAACATGTGCCTTTCACAGAGAAAAACTTTCCTGAAGCATATTAGTCTGATCCTGACTTCACAGTACAGTCCAGCCCCGAAATACCAGGCAATCCTTCTCTGAACGAGAAAAACAGCAAAACCCCAGACGCACGTTTCGGCCTATTGTGGGCCTCGTCAGTGAGGTGCAGCCATATCCCTCTAGGCACACTGAGCAACGGGTCCACGTCTGGATTCCCGCATCACACTTAGGGAGACTTCCCAAAATGTCATAATTTGCATAAATAAAAAGAGAGAAGCGCTCAACCTGGAAACGAACAATAGCATAATAGCTTGTTCTATGGCTAGTTACCACCCAAGAAGCAGCCTCTTTTTGCTCAACATGTGCCTTTCACAGAGAAAAACTTTCCTGAAGCATATCAGTCTGATCCTAACTTCACAGTACAGTCCAGCCCCGAAATACCAGGCAATCCTTCTCTGAACAAGAGAAACAGCAAAACCCCAGACGTACGTTTCAGCCTATTGTGGGCCTTGTTAGTGAGGTGCAGCCATATCCCTCTAGGCACACTGAGCAACGGGTCCACGTCTGGATTCCCGCATCACACTTAGGGAGACTTCCCAAAATGTCATAATTTGCATAAATAAAAAGAGAGAAGCGCTCAACCTGGAAACGAACAATAGCATAATAGCTTGTTCTATGGCTAGTTACCACCCAAGAAGCAGCCTCTTTTTGCTCAACATGTGCATTTCACAGAGAAAAACTTTCCTGAAGCATATCAGTCTGATCCTGACTTCACAGTCGTTCAGAGAAGGATTGCCTGGTATTTCGGGGCTGGACTGTACTGTGAAGTCAGGATCAGACTGATATGCTTCAGGAAAGTTTTTCTCTGTGAAAGGCACATGTTGAGCAAAAAGAGGCTGCTTCTTGGGTGGTAACTAGCCATAGAACAAGCTATTATGCTATTGTTCGTTTCCAGGTTGAGCGCTTCTCTCTTTTTATTTATGCAAATTATGACATTTTGGGAAGTCTCCCTAAGTGTGATGCGGGAATCCAGACGCGGACCCGTTGCTCAGTGTGCCTAGAGGGATATGGCTGCACCTCACTGACGAGGCCCACAATAGGCCGAAACGTACGTCTGGGGTTTTGCTGTTTCTCTCGTTCAGAGAAGGATTGCCTGGTATTTCGGGGCTGGACTGTACTGTGAAGTGAGGAGCAGACTGATATGCTTCGGGAAAGTTTTTCTCTGTGAAAGGCACATGTTGAGCAAAAAGAGGCTGCTTCTTGGGTGGTAACTAGCCATAGAACAAGCTATTATGCTATTGTTCGTTTCCAGGTTGAGCGCTTCTCTCTTTTTATTTATGCAAATTATGACATTTTGGGAAGTCTCCCTAAGTGTGATGCGGGAATCCAGATGTGGACCCATTGCTCAGTGTGCCTAGAGGGATATGGCTGCACCTCACTGACGAGGCCCACAATAGGCCGAAACGTACGTCTGGGGTTTTGCTGTTTCTCTCGTTCAGAGAAGGATTGCCTGGTATTTCGGGGCTGGACTGTACTGTGAAGTCAGGATCAGACTGATATGCTTCAGGAAAGTTTTTCTCTGTGAAAGGCACATGTTGAGCAAAAAGAGGCTGCTTCTTGGGTGGTAACTAGCCATAGAACAAGCTATTATGCTATTGTTCGTTTCCAGGTTGAGCGCTTCTCTCTTTTTATTTATGCAAATTATGACATTTTGGGAAGTCTCCCTAAGTGTGATGCGGGAATCCAGACGTGGACCCGTTGCTCAGTGTGCCTAGAGGGATATGGCTGCACCTCACTGACGAGGCCCACAATAGGCCGAAACGTACATCTGGGGTTTTGCTGTTTCTCTCGTTCAGAGAAGGATTGCCTGGTATTTCAGGGCTGGACTGTACTGTGAAGTCAGGATCAGACTGATATGCTTCAGGAAAGTTTTTCTCTGTGAAAGGCACATGTTGAGCAAAAAGAGGCTGCTTCTTGGGTGGTAACTAGCCATAGAACAAGCTATTATGCTATTGTTCGTTTCCAGGTTGAGCGCTTCTCTCTTTTTATTTATGCAAATTATGACATTTTGGGAAGTCTCCCTAAGTGTGATGCTGGAATCCAGATGTGGACCCGTTGCTCAGTGTGTCTAGAGGGATATGGCTGCACCTCACTGACGAGGCCCACAATAGGCCGAAACGTACGTCTGGGGTTTTGCTGTTTCTCTCGTTCAGAGAAGGATTGCCTTGTATTTTGGGGCTGGACTGTACTGTGAAGTCAGGATCAGACTGATATGCTTCAGGAAAGTTTTTCTCTGTGAAAGGCACATGTTGAGCAAAAAGAGGCTGCTTCTTGGGTGGTAACTAGCCATAGAACAAGCTATTATGCTATTGTTCGTTTCCAGGTTGAGCGCTTCTCTCTTTTTATTTATGCAAATTATGACATTTTGGGAAGTCTCCCTAAGTGTGATGCGGGAATCCAGACGTGGACCCGTTGCTCAGTGTGCCTAGAGGGATATGACTGCACCTCACTGACGAGGCCCACAATAGGCTGAAACATACGTCTGGGGTTTTGCTGTTTCTCTCGTTCAGAGAAGGATTGCCTGGTATTTCGGGGCTGGACTGTACTGTGAAGTCAGGATCAGATTGATATGCTTCAGGAAAGTTTTTCTCTGTGAAAGGCACATGTTGAGCAAAAAGAGGCTGCTTCTTGGGTGGTAACTAGCCATAGAACAAGCTATTATGCTATTGTTCGTTTCCAGGTTGAGCGCTTCTCTCTTTTTATTTATGCAAATTATGACATTTTGGGAAGTCTCCCTAAGTGTGATGCGGGAATCCAGACGTGGACCCGTTGCTCAGTGTGCCTAGAGGGATATGGCTGCACCTCACTGACAAGGCACACAATAGGCCGAAACGTGCATTTGGGGTTTTGCTGTTTCTCTCGTTCAGAGAAGGATTGCCTGGTATTTCGGGCTGGACTGTACTGTGAAGTCAGGATCAGACTGATATGCTTCAGGAAAGTTTTTCTCTGTGAAAGGCACATGTTGAGCAAAAAGAGGCTGCTTCTTGGGTGGTAACTAGCCATAGAACAAGCTATTATGCTATTGTTCGTTTCCAGGTTGAGCGCTTCTCTCTTTTTATTTATGCAAATTATGACATTTTGGGAAGTCTCCCTAAGTGTGATGCGGGAATCCAGACGTGGACCCGTTGCTCAGTGTGCCTAGAGGGATATGGCTGCACCTCACTGACGAGGCCCACAATAGGCCGAAACGTGCGTCTGGGGTTTTGCTGTTTCTCTCGTTCAGAGAAGGATTGCCTGGTATTTCGGGGCTGGACTGTACTGTGAAGTCAGGATCAGACTGATATGCTTCAGGAAAGTTTTTCTCTGTGAAAGGCACATGTTGAGCAAAAAGAGGCTGCTTCTTGGGTGGTAACTAGCCATAGAACAAGCTATTATGCTATTGTTCGTTTCCAGGTTGAGCGCTTCTCTCTTTTTATTTATGCAAATTATGACATTTTGGGAAGTCTCCCTAAGTGTGATGCGGGAATCCAGACGTGAACCCGTTGCTCAGTGTGCCTAGAGGGATATGGCTGCACCTCACTGATGAGGCCCACAATAGGCCGAAACGTACATCTGGGGTTTTGCTGTTTCTCTCGTTCAGAGAAGGATTGCCTGGTATTTCGGGGCTGGACTGTTCTGTGAAGTCAGGATCAGACTGATATGCTTCAGGAAAGTTTTTCTCTGTGAAAGGCACATGTTGAGCAAAAAGAGGCTGCTTCTTGGGTGGTAACTAGCCATAGAACAAGCTATTATGCTATTGTTCGTTTCCAGGTTGAGCGCTTCTCTCTTTTTATTTATGCAAATTATGACATTTTGGGAAGTCTCATTAAGTGAGATGTGGGAATCCAGACATGGACCCGTTGCTCAGTGTGCCTAGAGGGATATGGCTGCACCTCACTGACGAGGCCTACAATAGGCCGAAACGTACGTCTGGGGTTTTGCTGTTTCTATCGTTCAGAGAAGGATTGCCTGGTATTTCAGGGCTGGACTGTACTGTGAAGTCAGGATCAGACTGATATGCTTCAGGAAAGTTTTATCTGTGAAAGGCACATGTTGAGCAAAAAGAGGCTGCTTCTTGGGTGGTAACTAGCCAAAGAACAAGCTATTATGCTATTGTTCATTTCCAGGTTGAGCGCTTCTCTCTTTTTATTTATGCAAACTCTTCTGATTTGACTGAAGGATCTTCTTTGTTGCAATATCTGCGGGCTAAATCTGCAAAGACCTTAATAAGTCCAAATTTGTCTGGGAGGGAAGGTTTGCGGAACATAGCTTTCTGAAGATGTTCTTTGTAGGTATAGAAATGTAATCAAACTATCACATCTCTAGGTTGGTCTGAGGCTAAGCTTTTGGGTCTTGCTGATCTATGTGCTCTGTCAATAAGATCCTCTGTTTTCGAATTGGGACTTGCCAGAAAGTGAAATCAGTTCCACTGTGGTAATGTCTGTACATTATTATGGCATGACCTGTTTTCCAGGTTCGCCATTTTGTCTTCAATATCTGAAATTTGTGTTGAGGTTTTGGGCATAACTTAAAACATTAGACTGATCCACTACCATATCCTCCTGTTTTCTTTCAATGTTGTCAAGTCTCTCATTTGTAGTTGCTAAATCTTTTTTCATATCGGCAATGGAGGTGGTTAGTTGTTCTGAGAAAGATGCATGGTGAGTGTCTAGAAGAGACTTAAAGGACCAGTCAACACAGTAGATTTGCATCAACAAATGCAAGATATCAAGACAATGCAATAGCATTTAGTCTGAATTTCAAATGAGTAGTAGATTTTTTTTCTGACAATTTTAAAAGTTATGTCTATTTCCACTCCCCCTGTACCATGTGATAGCCATCAGTCAATCAAAAATGCATACATGTACCATGTGACTACCATCAGCCAATCACAAATGCATATACGCTTATTCTGTGAATTCTTGCACATGCTCAGTAGGAGCTGATGACTTAAAAAGTTTAAATATAAAAGACTGTTCATGGAAGTAATTTGGAAAGTTGTTTAAAATTGCATGCCCTAGCTGAATAATTAAAGTTTAATTTTGACTTGATTGTCCCTTTAAGAGAGTTAAGTATAAATGTAGGTGTTAATTGAGTTTGGTCTTCCACTTTAAGATCTCTAGCTGCCTCTGCTGAGAGATGTATATTCTGGGCTAGAGCGAGGTGAACTTTCTTCTATCATGTTGGTATTTATTGGTACCACAGAACGGTGAAAGTGATCTGCTACTGTCCGTTTAATAGATTAGGAATTTTTTGTTTTCTTTTTATTTGACTGCGACATGTTGAGGATGGTGTGTTCAACAGCTGATGCAAGGCTATCCAGCACGTATAAGGGTTATCTTTTTTCTGAAATTTTTTTTTAAGGAGTATCAGTGTGGCAAATGCCACTTGGAAATGCAACAAGTAATCAGTGGATTATCCGGCACACTGCCTCACAGCGCCCCTCCTCCCTACATAGAGCTAAGTGGCCATATTATTGAAAATTCAACTTATTAAAAGAAGTTTCACTAGTAGGTGTTGGCTCAGGAAAAGTTCTCTAAAAGGTTTGAGAAGAGCCCAAGACAGTTCAAGTTTCTGGCACTGAATGAATTGTGCAGCACCCGTGTCTCTCCCCTAGGGTATTGTCCCCTCTGGACAATGTGGGTAGAGGGTACTTGGATATGACCCACAGGCAATTGCGCTTGCGGGAAAGGAAGGAGAGAGATCACATATATAGTGAAGGTGGCTGTTATTTATGGAGGCTTTGTCCTCTATCAGACTGTTGCAGTAACGTTCACTGCTATTTAAAGAGAATACATGCAGGCTTTATAGGTTTCAGACAAGACCATGCTATGAAGCAGTGGTGTGTATATTTTATTGCAATATAGAGGGTGCCTAAGCTTGTGATAGGAGTGGCTGGGATTAAAGGCAGATAGGTGTGTAGGCCGCTTACAGTTTGCTTTCCTGTTAAATTGTTATCTAGATCTCCAATTTTCCTTACAGATTCGGTTTAGCTATGTGCCTTAGATCTGGTATTGCCGCTGTACCTACTAAGTGTCTTTGAGCAGTGACAGTCTATTTTAGACTTCTAGAGACCGCTACTTGTAGGTACTCTGTTCGTGATGGCAGACAAGATGGCATCTTGGATGACGTCATTTAAAGGAACCTCATTTGTCGGGAAGTCGTCGTGCCGGATGGATGTTCCGTGTCAGAGGAGCGAAGAAAGAAGATTGAAGATGCTGCTTGGAAGAAAACTTCGCCCCGATGGAGGACCTCTTCTTTGCCGCTTGATTGAAGACATCGCCCGGATGGAAGACTTCTTCTCTGCCGCTTGATTGAAGACATCGCCGGATGGAAGACTTCTTCTCTGCCGCTTGATTGAAGACATTGCCCGGATCGGATGAAGAGTTCTGCCTGGCTGGGTGAAGACAAGGTAGGGAGATCTTCTGGGGCTTAGTGTTAGGTTTTTTTTAAGGGGGGGTTTGGGTGGGTTTAGAGTAGGGGTATTGTGTTTTTTTTTTACAGGCAAAAGAGCTGATTTCTTTGGAGCATGCCCCGCAAAAGGCCCTTTTAAGGGCTGGTAAGGTAATAGAGCTGTTAACTTTTTTAATTTAGAATAGGGTAGGGGAAATTTTTTATTTTGGGGGGCTTTATTATTTTATTAGTTGGCTTAGAATACGTGTAATTAGCTTAAAAATCTTGTAATCTTTTTTTATTTTTTGTAATTTAGTGTTTGTTCTTTTTGTAATTTAGTTTAGTTTATCTAATTGTATTTTAGTTTAGATATTTGTAGTTTATTTAATTTATTGATAGTGTAGGCGTATTTGTAACTTAGGTTAGGATTTATTTTACAGGTAAATTGGTAATTATTTTAACTAGGTAGCTATTAAATAGTTATTAACTATTTAATAGCTATTGTACCTAGTTAAAATAAATACCTGTAAAATAAATATAAACCCTAAAATAGCTACAATGTAATTATTAATTACATTGTAGCTATCTTAGGGTTTATTTTATAGGTTAGTATTTAGATTTAAATAGGAATATTTTAATTAAAAATATTAATATTAATTAGATATATTTTAATAAGAATTTAGTTAGGGATGTTAGAGTTAGATAGGGTTATTATACTTAAAGGGACAGTCTAGGCCAAAATAAACTTTCATGATTCAGATAGAGCATGTAATTTTAAACAATTTTCCAATTTACTTTTATCACCAATTTTGCTTTGTTCTCTTGGTATTCTTAGTTGAAAGCTTAACCTAGGAGGTTCATATGCTAATTTCTTAGACCTTGAAGCCCACCTCTTTCAGATTGCATTTTAACAGTTTTTCACCACTAGAGGGTGTTAGTTCGCATATTTCATATAGATAACACTGTGCTCGTGCACGTGAAGTAATCTGGGAGCAGGCACTGATTGGCTAGACTGCAAGTCTGTCAAAAGAACTGAAAAAGGGGCAGTTTGCAGAGGCTTGGATACAATATAATCACAGAGGTTAAAAGTATATTATTATAACTGTGTTGGTTATGCAAAACTGGGGAATGGGTAACAAAGGGATTATCTATCTTTTAAAACAATAAAAATTCTGGTGTAGACTGTCCCTTTAATATATATATATAATATAATAATGATATTAACTATATTAACCCTAATATAATTAGGGTTAATATAGTTAATATAGCTGGCGGCGGTGTAGGGGGATTAAATTAGGGGTTAATACATTTAATATAGCTGGCGGTGGTGTAGGGGGATTAAATTAGGGGTTAATACATTTAATATAGCTGGCAGCGGTGTAGGGGGATTATATTAGGGGTTAATACATTTAATATAGCTGGCGGCGGTGTAGGGGGATTAAATTAAAGGTTAATACATTTAATATAGCTGGCGGCGGTGTAGGGGGATTAAATTAGGGGTTAATACATTTAATATAGCTGGTGGCGGTGTAGGGGGATTAGATTAGGGGTTAATACATTTAATATAGCTGGCGGCAGTGTAGGGGGATTAAATTAGGGGTTAATACATTTAATATAGCTGGCGGCGGTGTAAGGGGCTCACATTAGGGGGTAGTTTAATATAGCTGGCGACGGGGTAGGAGCTCACATTAGGGGGTATGTAATGTAGCTGGTGACGGTGTAGGGGGATCATATTAGGGGGTTATACTTTTAATGTAGGTGGCGGCGGGGTCCGGGAGTGGCGGTTTAGGGGTTAAATACTTTATTATTGATTGCGGCGGGGGATTTCGGTTGACAGGTAGATAGACATTGCGCATGCGTTAGGTGTTAGGTTTTATTTAGCAGCTAGTTTAGGGAGTTACGGTGCTCCTATAGACAGCGTAAGGCTTACTACGGCTGCATTTTGTGGCGAGGTGAAAATGGAGTAAGATTTCTCCATTTTCGCCTCGTAAGTCCTTACGCTGTATATTGTATACCTGTCTATGGCCCCAAAAACTACGGGCGAAGGCAGAAATATACGAGCGTAACTTCTAGGTTACGCCGTATATAGGATACCAAACCCACGCAAATTTTGCCATCGCCGGCTTCTGCGGGCGACGCTGCATATCGGATCGAGGCCTAACAGTGAAATGCGGTCAAACTGCTCCAAACAAACACGCTCCGTAAAGCTTTGTAAGGTAAGTAACAAATCCTAAAGATAGGCGTCTCATCAGCACATAAAGTATATATGTATATATAAAAATATATATATACAAACAGTACAAAAAATGTATTCTGATAAACATTAATTAAAAACAGACCAGTTTAATCATATGGGGTTATATAGTCACAATAGATTATTAACCCTTTAAGGACGCATCTTTCAGTTTGTTGTTCCATCATATGTCCTTAAGAGGTTAATAAACAGTTATGCTGATTTAGTTGTGGGCAAGGGTAATTGAACAGGGCTTAACTAGATGCCTAACCATTATAAGATCAAGAACAGTTCCTGATAACCACTTTGTTAACCTAAACCTATAAACGAATCTGTATTTCTGCAGATATTTAAATGAGCCCAGAAAGAGCAAAAATAATGTGGTCAGAACAAATAATGAGACTAATATGTCCCACTATTGTCGTATGATCCCCACTCAATATAGTATGAGTCAGACCTATTGGCCATCAATAATAACACATTAAGGGGTTAGAGAACAAAACACTAGATGATCTTCAACAGCAACACTAACTACATAATCATAACTATAAATAATCTAAATAACCAGCTGAACATAACACATTCACAAGGCATGGACTCATAAAAGATAACTGATTAACAAGTAGCAGATGTATAGACAATATGCATTATAAAACCACCAGATAATACTGTTTGTTACCAAGATCTTTCATTTATAATTATTGAGATATAAATAGTTAAAGGGAAAGTCTAGTCAAAACTAATTTTTTTATGATTCAGAATGGGCATGCAATTTTAAAAACTTTCCAATTTACTTTATTATCAAATTTGTTCTAATGGTATTCTTTGTTGAAAGCTAAACCTAGGTAGACTCATAAACTTATTTTTAAAGCCCTTGAGGGCCACCTCTTATCTCAGTGCATTATGACCGGTTTTCACAGCTAGATAGTGCTTGTTCATGTGGTATTTATGAGTCAGCAATGATTGTCTAAAATGCAAGTCTGTCAAAAGAACTGAAATAAGGGGGCAGTCTGCAGAGTATATTAATATAACCATGTTGATTATGCAAAATTGGGGAATGGGTAATAAAGGAATTATCTTTTTAAACCATAAAAGTGCTGTAGTAGACTGTCCCTTTAACTCATAGGGGGAAGATATGTTTACTAATCATTAGGCTCTAGTCAGTTATGAGCATTCCAGACAGTTCAGAAATAGGGTGAACCAACTTCCTTCTGTGTACAGAATGGTTGTCATCCCCCCTAGTTTTTAGTCAACAGTAAGCGGTAACAGTAACACAAAAGTTCCACATAAAATATACAGAATGTTCTGAATGGAGCGGTACTGTTTTTATGTCCATCAAAGAGAAATCCAACTGAGATAGCGGCTCTCCAGGTCTGATGCACAGTCTCTACTGCTTCCCACTGTGTAACATTCAGAAATACAGACAGCTATATCTGCCACATTCTCAGAATCAGCCACTCTTTGGCTGTATCCATTTGCAATTCAAGGCTGATAATAATAATATCCCCATATGGATGTAATTGTTGTGATGCGCTCTGTGGTTGCTCAAGGTAGCCCACCCCATGTAGAAATCTAATGGGGAAGCAGCCAAAGATGAAAGTATTTGGACAGAGCTTGTATTTAAAGCCTGTTCCAACTGCCCACAACATGCAATTAGTGGAGGTACAGACTCCTTTGCCTTCAGAAAACCTTCTGAGCTTGTTAACATTAGCTTCTTAAAATTGACATGGTTTGGAGCCTCGCTCTTGGTTCTTGTAGGCTAGGTTAACCCATATTTGTCGGCATAATTTTTCTAAGCAGGACTCCATACTGCATTTAGGTGCACTCTGCAGTTCCTCAAGGGAAAGTAACGGTATTAAACTCCATCTTTCTAATATGATTTGTAGTTCCTCACTTCATGGTCTCAAGAGCTTGTTCTTTGATTTCTGTTAATAACAGTTATAGCGTGACTGCTCTTCCAGGATCACCAGGCCGGTTGTCAAGGTCTCACAAAAGGCCACCACCTAAGGCCTCGACAGTCTGGATAAGGGCTCTGGGATCATACATACAACAAGCCATTGTATATAATTTTAATCAGCTGATCACACAACAACTGGAAATAGTCTTGTCTCCAAAGGATGCTGCAAATGGCCACCAATAATAAGCAGATTTCTTGTTTCACTCCGGAGCTTCCTATATTGCAAACTAATATGGCTGCTACTTAGACACCCTATGAAAAGACCAATTTGACTACACAGTTTATCAGTCAGCTTAGTTAATGACATGATTCATATAATCAGATCAGTCATATATGATATAAATAGAATATAAATACAAATAAAAAATACGAACAAAATATTTTTTTTTATTCTTTTAATTAAAAAAGCCATAGCATTTATACAAAGTTCCTATGATATGTAACATAACAGACTAAAGCCAACATTACAAGTAAAATGCAATTGAGTATGCCACATTATTTTGCACTAAGCATCACACAAACAATAAAATCTATTAGGTATTTATTACAAGTTGTTGGTAAAATGTTTCACCAAAGCACTTTAACACAGCTGATACTTATACAATGCCTGTTGTGCTTGTATCAAATGATTTCAAAAACCTGGCACGGAATATTAACATTTGCTATTGGACATTCAGATATACATTAAAATGCTATAGAATTGATGTGAATTCAGGCTTAATAAATGTGAAAAAGGGTTAATAAAGAAACAATGTTCTGGGTAAGGGTTAAAGTGATAAGGTATTTATCAATGGCAGGGGATCAAGGGTGTATGTGTATAAGTGTCTGTGTATGTATGTGTTGATTTACATTGAGAGTTTATAGGAAAGAACTTCAATTAAAAACTTTACTACTTGAACAAAATATTTGCACTTGATCGGCTTTGTGCTCAAGAGATATCCCACATGAATATATTTTTGGCATAGCCCAAATCCTGAAAAACAGCCCAAGACCATTAGCCTTCCTCCACCAAACGTTACAATAAGCATTATGCATTATGCATTCCAGTACGTAACTTCTTCTGGCATCCGGCACACCTAGATTCTTCTATCAGACTGACAGATAGTGAAGTGGGATTTATCGCTCCAAAGAACGTGTTTCCACTTTCATAGTCCAGTGGCTGTCGGCTTTACACTGCTCCAGTCAACGCTTGGCATTAAGCACGTTGATGTGAGGCTTGTGTGCAGCTGCTCAGCATGGAAACCTATTTTAAGAAACTCCTGATGCACAGTTATTTTGCTTTCGGGGTACTTTGGAACTCTGCAGTGAGTGGAGCAATATATTTTGTTCTCACTATGCGCTTCAGCACTCAGCAGCTCCACTCATTGAGTTTGTGTGGTCTACCCCTTTGTGGCTGGGCTGCTGTTGCTCCTAGATGCTTCCACTTAACAATACATCAATTAAAGTTGACCGGATCTGATCTAGTAGGGCAGAAAGTTCACAAATTGACTTGTGGCAAAGGTGGCAGTTCCATTTTTAAAGTCACTGAGTTCTTCAATATAAACCATTGCACTGCTATGGAAATTTTATAACTATGTGCTGGATGCACCTATCAGCAATGGGTGTGGCTAAAACAACCAAATTCAATAATTAGTAGGGGTGCCCACTTACTTTTGCCCATGCATCATCATAGATCATGTATTATTTGGAGTGTGCAACAAATGATTTCTAAATCACCAAAACAAATATAATTTTGTTATCATTACACATTTTCATGTACATAAAATTGATTTTCATTGCATTTATTAATTAATTAATTTATTTATTTATTTCAGGGGCGGATATCAATGCAGTAGATCCCAGTCGGGGATACACTTCTAGAGAATGGGCAAGATTTACAGGAAGATATGATACCGCATTTCTAATGCAAAAATTGATGGACAGGCCTTCTCCTGAACAATTCAGCGATCAGTTTATGTTGGAATGGCCTAGGATGAAAGAGCTTCTTGCCAAATCTGCAGCGCCAAAATCATGCTCACAGCGAATAACAGATTGTATAAAATCAGTATTTACATTAAATTATTATAAGGATCCAGAGGAAGATGGCGTCATTGATTACATGGTCAGAATAACTACAGGCATACAGAGTCCATTTGTTGCTGTTGCATGTAAAACAGTGTGTCCAGGAAGTCCTCCATGTGTAGGAAAACGTAGATATTCCGTACAAGAGATCCTTAAGAAACAGAGAGTTGAGGAACTGAAAACTGTAGATAAAGATCACACAAAGAGTTATGAAAAACTTTTTCAAAGCTCTCGAGTTACTGTGGTTCCAAAAAAGAAAGAGAGAAGAGCGAGCCTTCAAACACATTTATCTCAGAGAACTAGTGTAGTTCAGACCAGGAGATCCAGCCTTCTTCCTCTCAATTTGCTAAGAAGAAGTAGTGTGAGGCCTGGTTATCCCATTCCAAAAATTCGAATTAATAAAGCCCCAGCGCCCACATATCACCCTGAAAAAAATAGGAGGAAAAGTGCTGACCCAGGCAACGTGTACTTGCAAATCCCAAAATGGAGGTACAAAGAAATAAAAGAACAAAGAAAGAAAGCAGAAGAAGAAGCTTTGCGTAAAGCTGAAGAAGCTGAAAAGAAGAAGAGACAACAACAGCAAACTCCAGCAAAAAGATGAACTATACCTGATGTTTTTAGTTGAAAAGCTGAATAATTTTCTAAATTCTAGATACATTTAGTGATTTCTGTTATTGGGGAGTGTGTGGCAGAAAATACAGCATGTTAGTAAACCACACAAAGTGCATCTATATTTAAAAAAAAAGTGTTTGTAATATTTGTATACATTTTAAAAAATCTTTTTCTTTAATTAGAAATCTTTTAGACATTTTATATTATTTTTGGGTACTAAACTAAAACTTTATGCTTAAAGGGCCACTAAACCCAAAATCTTTCTTTCATGATTCAGATAGAACATACAAATTTAAACCACATTACAATTTCCTTCTATTATTTATTTTGCTTCATTTTTTAGATATCCTTAGTTGAAGAAAAAGCAATGCACTTGGGTGAGCTAATCACATGAGGTTTCTATGTGCAGCAACCAATCAGCAGCTACTGAGCATATCTAGATATGCTTTTCAGCAAAGAATATCAAGAGAATAAAACAAATTAGATAATAGAAGTAAATTAGAAAGATGTTTAAAAATGCATTCTCTTTCTAAATCATGAAAGAAAAAATGTGGGTGTCATGTCCCTTTAATAAACATGGTCATGAAGTGTTTCAGTGACTTGAAACAATGTAAAAATAAAGTATGTGCTGTTCCATATTTTTTATCCTTGATCAAACCTGACTGTGAAAGCTGTTTCATTATGGGCATTTTATACTGATAATTCCTAAAAGTGGAAAGTCTTTTAAAATAACATTTTATATTTCTTTCCTAAGATATGGTAAGTCCACAGAATCATCAATTACTTAGCCCATGTCAGTCTCTTCAGTAGGGCAGTGGTGGCTTTTAAGCAATTGGGAACTTGTGGGGTACAATCCTCACTGCGTTTTTTCTAAAACATTTTGCTGCCCTATCTAGTAAGTTTACCTGTCCCCTTGACCCTATCCCCTCACAGCTGCTCCCCTCTCTCTCTGCTACCCTTACCCCTATACTAACACACATTTTCAACCTCTCCCTCAGCACTGGTACATTTCCCTCATCATTGAAACATGCACTGGTCACACCTATCCTCAAAAAACCTTCCCTTGATCCTACCTCCCCATCCAACTACCGCCCAATTTCCCTCCTCCCTCTTGCTTCAAAGCTTCTCGAAAAACTAGTATATGCACGCCTATCCCATTTCCTTACGTTAAACTCCCTTCTTGACCCGCTGCAATCTGGATTTCGTCCCTATCACTCCACAGAGATAGCTATTGTTAAGGTCACCAACGACCTACTTACAGCTAAATCAAAAGGCCACTTCTCTCTGCTTATCCTCCTTGATCTGTCCGCAGCCTTTGACACTGTCGACCACCCTCTTTTGCTCCAAACCCTCCAATCCTTCGGCATCTGTGACACAGCCCTTTCGTGGCTCTCTTCCTACCTGTCAAACCGTACCTTCAGTGTAGCCTTCTCTGGGGCCTCCTCTGCCCCGTCACCCCTTTCTGTCGGAGTACCGCAAGGCTCTGTCCTCGGTCCCCTTCTCTTCTCAATCTATACGTCATCACTAGGTTCCCTTATTAAGTCCCACAGTTTCCAATATCATCTGTATGCCGATGACACCCAAATCTACTTCTCTGCACCAGAACTATCTCCTTCCTTGCTAACCCGTGTCACTAACTGTCTTTCTCACATCTCTTCCTGGATGTCCTCTCACTACCTCAAGCTAAATCTCTCCAAAACTGAGCTCCTCATTTAACATAGTAACATAGTAACATAGTAGATAAGGTTGAAAAAAGACTGAAGTCCATCGAGTTCAACCTATACAAATCTAAAATACTTACAAAAAGCTCCAGTTAAGCTTAAATAACCCCATTAAAATGTGACCCATTTAATACTAGCAATCATATCCATGAATTTTGTTTATATACAGAAATTTATCCAGACTATTTTTAAATGTATCTATGGTATTGGCATTCACTACCTCCTTTGGTAATGAGTTCCACAATTTTATTGCTCTTACAGTGAAAAAACGTTTCCGTTGCAGGAGATTAAATCTCCTTTCCTCCAACCTTAAATTATGACCTCTTGTCAGAACCAATTTTCTTGGAATAAAAAGAGCTTCTGCCATCTCTGTATATGGGCCTTGAATATATTTATATAAAGTAATCATGTCACCTCTCAAGCGCCTTTTTTCTAAAGAGAACAGACCCAGTTTGGCTAGCCTCTCCTCATAGGTTAATTTCTCCAATCCCCTTATTAGCTTTGTGGCCCTTCTCTGAACTTTTTCTAGTTCTGCAATATCTTTTTTAGCAATCGGTCCCCAGAACTGCACTCCAAACTCAAGGTGAGGTCTTACCAGGGCTTTATATAATGACAGAATTATGCTTTCCTCCCTTGAATCAATGCCTCTTTTAATACATGCTAGTATCTTATTAGCCTTTGAAGCCGCTGCCCTGCATTGTGCACTCATCTTTAGCTTGTTATCTATTACTACTCCCAAATCCCTTTCCTCCTGTGTTTGGCTAAGTCTTGTCCCATTTAAAAAATACATAGCCTGCTTATTTTTACTTCCAAAATGTAGAACCTTACATTTTTCCGTATTAAATCTCATTTTCCATTCACTTGCCCATAGTTCTAATTTTAGCAAATCCCTTTGCAAAGAGAGTTCATCCTGCTCTGACCTAATGACCTTACTTAACTTAGTATCATCTGCAAAAATAGAGATGTCGCTATTTAATCCTTGCTCCAAATCATTTATAAAAATATTAAAAAGAACAGGGCCCAGTACTGATCCCTGGGGGACGCCACTGATTACCTTTGTCCAATCTGAGTATGATCCATTTACTACTACTCGTTGCTCCCTATCTTTTATCCAGTTATTTATCCATGAGCTAACATTTTCAGCTATTCCCAGTCCCTTAATTTTGTGCATTAATCTCTCATGTGGCACTGTATCAAATGCCTTTGCAAAATCTAAGTATATCACATCAACTGATTCCCCTTTATCTATATTTTTACTTACTTCCTCGTAGAATCTAATTAGATTAGTTTGACATGATCTATTTCTCCTAAAGCCATGCTGATTAGAACTCATAATCTTGTTTACACGAATATGCTCATCAATATAATCCCTTATAATCCCTTCAAATATCTTCCCCACTATTGATGTCAGACTAACTGGTCTATAGCTTCCTGGATCATCCCTGCTTCCCTTTTTGAAGAGTGGCACCACATCAGCTTTACGCCAATCCTGGGGTACCATGCCTGAGGATAATGAGTCTTGAAAAATTAAGAGTAAAGGTTTGTCTATAACAGTGCTAAGTTCACTTAACACCCTTGGGTGTATTCCATCTGGGCCTGGAGTTTTATTTACCTTAATATTTTTTAGTTTTTTCCTGATATCCTCTAAACAAAACCCAGTTAGTGGTATGGACTGGCATGTTCTATTCTGTTCCAAAGTATCATGCAATGGTTCCTCTCTTGTGTATACTGAAGAAAAAAACTGGTTTAGTACCTCAGCCTTTTCCCTGTCATTATTTATCATGCTACCCTCCACACATTTTAATGTACCTATATTATCCTTCTTAGATTTTTTGCTATTTATGTACTTAAAGAACCTTTTAGGGTTAGACTTAGAATCCTTGGCAATTAATTTTTCATTTTCAATTTTGGCTAATTTGATTGCTTTTTTGCATGCTTTGTTACATTCCTTATAAATATTGTATGCTGAGTCTGTACTATTTTCTTTTAATAATTTAAATGCCCTACGTTTTTTCCTAATTTCTTTTAACACATTTTTATTTAGCCATAACGGCTTATTTTTATTATTTTTATTTTTATAACCATATGGTATGTATTGATATGTATATTTATTTAACAAATTTTTAAATATTATCCATTTATCCTCTGTATTTTTATTAGAAAATACATTGTCCCAATTTATATTATTTAATGATTTCCTTAAATCGTTGAATTTTGCTTTCTTGAAATTAAAAGTCTTAGTTAAGCCTTTAAAACACTGCATATGAAAAGAGATTTCAAATGTGACCATGTTATGGTCACTGTTACCCAAATGTTCTTTAACTTCTATGTTTGATATTATATCTGTATTGTTTGATAGCACTAAATCCAATATAGCTTTACTCCTAGTTGGCTCCTCTATTAATTGTGACAAGAAGTTATCCCTGAGAACATTTAAAAATCTATCCCCCTTAGCTGAATTACTAGTTTCATTGGCCCAGTTTATATCAGGGTAGTTAAAATCTCCCATAATTACAGCACTGTTATTAGCAGCCTTACCTATTTGGATAAGTAGTTGAGTTTCCTCCGGGTCACTAATGTTGGGAGGCTTGTAGCATGTTCCTAGTAATATTTTTTTAGGATTTTTCCCCCCACTCTTTATTTCAACCCACAGGGTCTCTACATTGTCACTTGTATCATAAATATCTTCCCTTATTGTAGGTTTAAGGTCAGGTTTAATATACATGCAGATTCCTCCACCCCTTTTATTATTCCTGTCCCTCCTAAATAATGTATACCCCTCTAAGTTAACTGCCCAGTCATGTGAATCATCCCACCAAGTTTCAGTTATACTGATAACATCATAGTCCTCTTCTGCAACTAAGAGCGTCAGCTCCCCCATTTTACCTGTCATGCTTCTTGCATTTGTTGTCATACATTTAATTTTCATGTGCTTTCTGCTGCTACTTGGTGTGCTTTCCTCTATACTTTCTAATGTGACATTTCTTAAGTCATCCCTTCCTTGAGATATTAATGGAGTGACATATTCAGACACTGATCTCTCTGTTCTATTTTGTTCAAATTGACCCTCCCCCCCTTTGCCTAGTTTAAAAGGTTCTCTAAACGTGCTACCATCCTTTCCCCCAACACACCTGCACCCATGTCATTCAGGTGCAATCCATCCTTACTGTACAATTTGTACCCTAGTGAAAAATCAGCCCAGTGTTCTAAAAAGTCAAACCCCTCATTTTTACACCATGTTTTTAGCCATGAATTAACAGACCTTAGCTCCTTCTGCCTTACTGAGTTAACACACGGCACTGGTAATATCTCAGAAAATATTACTTTGGATGTCCTTGCTTTAAGCTTGCTACCTAACTCCCTGAAGTCATTTTTTAGGACTCTCCATCTCCCACTGATTTCTTCATTAGTACCAATATGCACCATGACTGCAGGATCAGACCCGCATCCCTCTAACAATCTATCAATACGCTCCACAATATGCCTAACACGAGCCCCTGGAAGACAGCAAACTGTTCTATGTAAAGGGTCTGGATGACAAATTACCCTATCAACCTTCCTTATAATAGAGTCTCCTACCACCAACATCTGCCTCTGGCCCTGACTTGTATGCCCCTCTTCCATGACTGAAGGACTGCCCACCATAGTATGCTCCTCTTCCACAGCTAAAGGACTGTTCACTACGATTTTCCCCCCTTCTTCCAAAATCTCCACCCCCAATATCTCTATAACTGTCGACAACTCCATCATTACCCCTACCCCGCATGCCCGATGTCTCGGGGTCACATTTGACTCAAATCTTTCCTTCACTCCTCACATTCAGTCCTTGGCTACAGCCTGCCGCTTCCACCTTAAAAACATCTCTAAAATTAGACACTTCCTTACACAAGACACAACTAAGATTTTAATCCACTCTCTCATTCTTTCCCGCCTTGATTACTGCAACTCTGTCCTCTCTGGTCTCCCCTCCTACCGCCTAGCTCCTTTACAATCCATAATGAATGCCTCTGCCAGACTCATCTTCCTTACACGTCGCTCTTCATCTGCTGCGCCTCTCTGCCAATCCCTTCACTGGCTTCCTCTTGCCTCTAGGATCAAACACAAAACTCTCACTCTTACATACAAAGCCCTCAACTGCACTGCTCCCCGCTACATCTCAGACCTTGTCTCCAGATACTCTCCCTCCCGTCCCCTTCGCTCTGCTCATGACCTCCTACTCTCCTCCTCTCTTGTCACCTCATCACACTCCCGTTTACAGGACTTCTCCAGACTGGCTCCCATCTTATGGAACTCTCTGCCTCGCTCCACAAGACTCTCTTCTAGTTTTAAAAGCTTCAAGTGCTCCCTAAAGACTCTACTGTTCAGGGACGCATACAACCTACGCTAACCTTTCCTAATACCAGTTCCTCTCCTCCACTGCTATCCCCTGAACCCTCTTAGCATGTAAGCCTAAAAGTCCAGCTGTCCGTAGATCACCTTCTTAGAGCTGACTACAACAGTGCAACTCTTGGCAGGGCCCTCTACCCTATAATTGTTTTGTTGTACTCCCCCTTTGTTTATAGCGCTGCGGAATCTGTTGGCGCTCTACAAATAACCGATAATAATAATAATAATACTCAGTCTTTTTGTATTTCCACATGTCCATATGAGGGATGGCATCCTCTCAAACCAGGTGAGCCGTCCTACTGCCGGACAGATGAATATTAAGGTAAGTGCCAGTTTTACTTTTCTATGTAGCAGGGAAATATTTGGCACTTATTCAGCTGAATCGCTGCAGGGGGACGTTTTTAATATTGATGTCAGAGTTTTTTTGGCACTTTTTCTTCACTTCCTGTTAGAGTGAGGTGTGCATATTTCAGATGACTCTGCTGTTTAGAAAGCTTCTTGCTGTTTTTGCTTCTCTGGAAATCCGGATTGTAAACGGGATCGTTTTTTCCCTCAGTTTGCTGCAGGTTGCAGGACAGGTAGGACACCTCAGTAATTCTGCCGAGGCATAGAGTGTTGCCTGGGGTATGTTTTCTTGATTTGGGAACATTTACTTAAAAAGTTTTTTTGGTTCTTTATTATATCCTTTGTTAAAAGATAAAAAAAAAGTTACATTTTTTATTTGCTTCTTTTTTTTTTTGTATTATGGATCAGGAGGCTGTGCAGGATGTTACCTGTAGCTTATGTTTTGATGCCCAGGTGGAACCCCCAGTACCTTTTTGTTCTTCATGTATTGAAAGAACTTTAGCTTATAAAATTGACTTTTTAAACCTGAGCTATCATTAGCTAAGGCGGATGCTATTCAGGAGCCTCCTGTTTCAGATGTGCCGCAGCTTTCTCCTTAAGCATTCCCAATTCTATTCATCTGCACATACAGTTCCCTGCGTTTCCTCTCATGCTCCGTCTGGAAATACTTTGCTAGATATTGCTGCCCAGGTATCTTCTGCGGTATCTGAGGTGCTGTCTGCTTTTCCCATGCTGAAGGGAAAATGCAAAAGGAAATTTAAAGAAACGGTAAGGTTTCTGATCCCGATGGCTAATCAAAGTTTTTCCTCTCAGAAGTCTGAGGATGAAGATTCCTCGGGGTCCTTCTGAGGGTGAAATTTCGGAGGCAGTATAATTCCTTCTGCTGATGCTGAAGTTGTGTCCTTCAGATTTATGCTGGAACACCTCCGCTTGTTACTTAAGGAGGTTTTGGTTACCTTAGATGACTCCAATACTACTATCATTGTTAACCCTAAGAAGTCTAGTAAGGTGAACAAGTATTTTGATGTTCCCTTTGCGGTGGAGGTGTTTCCTGTTCCAGATCATGCTTCTGAGATTATTGCATGAGAATCGGAGAGACCTGGTATTCCTTTTTCTCCATCTCCTATTTTTCAGAAGATGTTTCCTATAGCTGACTCTATTAAGGAATCATGGCAGATGGTTCCTAAGGTGGAAGGAGCTATTTCCATTTTGGCTAAGAGGACTACTATTCCCATAGAATAGTTGTTCTTTCAAGGATCCAATGGATAAGAAATTGGAGGCATTATTAAAGAAAATGTATGTTCACCAAGGTCTTCAATGGCAGCCTGCAGTGTGTATTGCTACTGTTACCAGTGCTGCAGCTTACTGGCTTGATGCCTTGTCTGATTCTATTCACACAGATACTCCTCTTGAGGAAATCCAGGACAGAATTAAGGCTCTTAAATTAGCCAATTCTTTTATTACAGACGCTTGCTTACAGGTCATTAAACTGGGAACAAAAATATCTGGTTTTGCGGTTCTAGCTCGCAGAGCCCTTTGGTTAAAATCCTGGTCTGCGGATGTTTCTTCTAAGTCTAATTTATTAGCTATTCCCTACAAGGGTAAGACCTTGTTTGAGCCTGGTTTGGCTGAAATTATTTCAGATATCACAGGTGGAAAGGGATCTTTTCTTCCTTAAGATAGAAAGAATAAGCATAAAGGACGTCAGAGTAATTTTCGTTCCTTTCATAACTTTAGAGGTAAACCCTCTGCATCCTCTTCCAAGCAGGAACTATCCAAGTCTTCCTGGAAGTCTGGTCTGTCTTGGAACAAGGGGAAACAGTCTAAGAAGCCTGCGGCTGACTCCAAGTCAGCATAAAGGGTCGCCCCCGATCAAGGAATGGATCTAGTAGGGGGCAGGCTTTCTCAAATTGCTCAGGCTTGGATATGAGATGTCCCAGACCTGTGGGCCATGGAAATTGTATCTCAGGGGTACAAGATAGAATTCAAGACTTTTCCTCCCAGAGGCAGGTTTCTTCTCTCAAGATTATCTGCAGACCAGATAAAGATAAAAGTGTTCTTAAATTGTGTCAAGGATCTTTTTGCCCTGGGATTTATTGTTCCAGTTCTTCCGCAGGAACAAGGTCTGGTATTTTACTCTAATCTGTTTGTGGTTCCAAAGAAAGAGGGGACTTTCAGACCTATTTTAGACCTAAAGTGTTTAAACAAGTTCCTCAAAGTACCGTCCTTCAAGATGGAGACTATACGTTCCCTTCTTCCTTTGGTTCAAGATGGTCAGTTTATGACAACCATAGACTTAAAGGATGCGTACCTTCATATTCCCATTCATCAGGATCATCACAAGTTTCTAAGGTTTGCTTTCTTAGACAATCATTTCCAGTTTTGTAGCTCTTGCTTTCGGCCTTGCCACAGCTCCCAGAATTTTCTCAAAGGTCCTGGGAGCTCTTTTAGCAGTGATCCGGTCCCGGGGCATTGCCTTTGCACGTTATCTGGATGACATTCTGGTTCAGGCGCCATCTTTTCAACAAGCAAACTCTCATACGGAGATCTTGTTGTCTTTTCTTCGCTCCCACGTTTGGAAGGTAAATCTGGGAATTTAAGTTCTCTGATTCCAGCCACAAGAGTAGTGTTTCTGACAGAGGTCAGAAAAACAAAGATCTTCGACTCTTGTCTTGTCCTTCAGTCCTCTCTTCGGCTGTCAGTGGCTCTATGTATGGAGCTAATTGGTCTTATTGTAGCTTCCATGGACATCATTCCATTTGCTCGGTTCTATCTCAGATCTCTGCAGTTATGCATGTTAAGGCAATGGAACGGGGACTATGAGGATCTGTCTGCGCAAATAGTTCTGGATAAGGTGACAAGGGACTCTCTTCTGTGGTGGTTGTCTCAGCAATACCTCTCCCAGGGAACTTGCTTTCACAGACCTTCCTGAGTGATCGTGACCACGGATGCCAGCCTTCTAGGTTGGGGAGCAGTTTGGGGGTCATTGAAGACTCAGGGTCTTTGGACTCGGGAGGAGTCAGTTCTCCCTATAAACATTCTAGAACTGAGAGAGATGTTCAATGCTCTACTGGCCTGGCCTCAGTTAGCCTTAGCCCGGTTTATCAAGTTCCATTCGGACAACTTAACATCGGTGGCGTACATCAACCACCAGGGGGGATCTTGGAGTACCTTGGCTATGACAGAGGTGGCCAGGATAATCCAGTGGGCAGAGTCTCACAACTGTTGTCTTTCTGCGATCCACATCCCAGGAGTAGACAATTGAGAGGCGGGTTTTCTGAGCCGACAGACTTTTCATCCGGGGGAGTGGGAACTCCATCAGGAAGTATTTTCCAGTTTAATCCTCAATTGGGGGCAGATGCTCATAGCACCGGCGTGGCCCCGCAGGATCTGGTATGCAGATCTAGTGGAAATGTCGTCTCTACCTCCGTGGAGACTTCCTCTGAGGAAGGACGTTCTACTTCAGGGTCCTTTTCTTCATCCAAATCTCATTTCTCTGCAGCTGACTGCTTGGAGATTGAACGCTTGATTTTATCTTAGCGTGGGTTTTCAAAGTCGGTCATTGAGACCATGATTCAGGCTCATAAGCCTGTGACAAAAAAGATTTATTATAAGATATGGCATAAATATCTGTATTGTTGTGAATCCAGAGGCTACTCTTGGAGTAGAGTCCAAGGAATATCAGTCAGCACCTGAACCACTTGCACGCCATATAGGGGTACCACCAAACCCTACTCACAATATAGTAGAAATCCAAAACGTATGGCAGCAATCAGTGGTTTAAACAAATGGTTTTTATTTTGGAGCACAGCAAACAAAGCGACGTTTCGGGAGCTTCCTCCCTTTGTCAAGCATAAAACATTGTGGTCACAAGCCTCTTAATATACCCACCACCACTAGGTGGCAGCAACGAGTAATTTCCTCCTGTATAGGATCCATTTTAACTAATTCATATCTTAGGCACGTTACAAAGAGTTTAACCACATCAATATGTTACAAAGATACAGTATACAAATTAAAAATTAAAAAGTATATATATTTTAAACTGTTTCAAAATACACAATCAAAATTGATACATAATTTAACTATATATATACAAAGTGCAAGAATCATTCCTTATAAACTAAGGTGCATTATTATTGGAGATGCAAAAATTGCATTGCAAGAGTAATTACAAAAATAAATTCAGCAAAGAACATCTGTACAGAGAACTGATCAAAATTTATTTATTCTTTGTATTCTATAGGAACACAGACAGATCCCAATCCTTGTTAAGCCCTATAGGTTGGAGGGTATTTAATTCAAAAATCCAAAATTTCTCTCTTTGATGGAGCAATAGCTCCCTATTACCTCCTCTCCTAGGGATAGGGACATGATCAATCACTTGAAATCGTAATTGGTTAATAGCATGTCCTACTGAATTAAAGTGACAAGCCACAGGGGATTTATCATTCTTTGTTCTAATGGAGCTCTTATGTTCCACAATTCTATCCCTAATGGGCCTAGTGGTCTCGCCCACATAGCTCCGCCCACAGGGACACTTGATTAAATAGATAACGAATTTTGAGTGACAGGTGTAGAAGTTCTTAATGTGGTATTTTTTGCCTGAGCTGGGATGATAAAAAGTGGATCCCTTAATCATATTACCACAGCAAGAGCATCCCAGGCATGGAAAACAACCTCTATTCCTGTCAGTCAAAAATCTCTGACCATCCCCACTCCTAGAGCTACCAATGTCAGCTCTAATCAATTTTTGTTGAAGATTATGGCCTCTTTTAAACGCAGGCATTGGGTTCTCCATAAACTCAGAAATATTAGGATAACATTTGGACAATAAAGGCCAATGTTTCCTAATGATATTATTAATCCTATAGCTCTGACAGTTGTATTCTGATACAAAAACCATTCTTTTGGATTCAACCCTTCTTTTTTCTTTATTTTTAGGGGATATATGGTTTTTTGATTCAGTAGACAACAATGAAGCCCTAGGAATAAGAGAAACAGATTGAGCCTCTTTCTCCAACAATGTTTTGGGGTAACCACGCTCTAAAAAGCGATTCATCATTTCCCCTAGCCTCAAATCAAACAGCTTTTGATCAGTAACAATCCTACGAACCCTTAACAACTGGCTCCTGGGTAGAGCTTTTAACAAGGAAAGGGGATGAGCACTATCAAAGTGCAAGATACTATTACGGTCAGTGGGTTTTCTAAATAAATCGATAGTTAAAGATCCCCCTGTATTGACAACTCTAGTATCCAGAAATACAATTTCTTCTTCACTAAAAGATAACTTAAATTTTAAATGTACTGTTGAACTGTTTAAATCATTAATGAAGGTCCTAAGGGTTCCAGCGTCGCCCAACCAAATACCGAAGATGTCATCGATATAGCGCCACCAACAGGCGCCATATCGAATGAAATCCTTGTTAGAATATACAAATTTTTCTTCAAAAGCATCCATCAACAAATTAGCATAATTGGGGGCAACGCTGGAACCCATGGCTGTTCCCTGAATCTGTAAATAATAATCATCCCCAAACAGAAAATAATTATTATACAAGACAAATTCCAACAACTTAAGAAAAAATTCAATCTGGCTACTAGAAAAGTCACCATAGGTACACAAAATTGATTCAACAGCACCCATACCACTCACATGAGTGATAGAGGTATAGAGACTTTCTACATCCAAACTGTAGATGATAAACTTCCTAGTCTCTAAATTTAGAGCTTCTAATTTAAGTAAGAAATCACTTGTGTCTCTTAAGAAGGAGCTAGTTTTCTCTACATAAGGTCTCAAGATTTTATCTAAATATATGGAGATATTAGATGTAATTGCTCCAATAGAGGACACAATTGGACGTCCAGGGGGTGTTTCAAGATTCTTGTGTACCTTAGGTAACGTATAGATTACTGGTGTACGTGGATGGGATACATCCAAAAATTTATGTAAATCTTTATCAATAATTCCATTTTTCTGGGCAATTGTCAATGTGTTCCTAAGCTCATTTTGTATTTGATAGACAGGGTTATTTAGAAGTTTTCTGTACACATGTTCACAATTCAGTTGACTCTTAATTTCTCCAATATAAAAATCTTTGTCAATAATTACAGTGGCACCGCCTTTATCTGCTCTTTTCAAAATTACATTATCCTTAGATGATAGAGATTTTAAGGCTAATCGATCCTGTTTAGAAAAGTTATTCAAGAGGTGCTTATATTTTAATTTGGCCTCATTGTTGCCAACAATTTCAGCAGTAGGTATATATTTACCTTTATTATTAGCACCTCTTGAATTTCTCTCTTTCAGGGTTTTCTCTTTCAAACAATCTATATCCTGAGTCACCAATTTAATAAAGGTTTCAACCCCATGGTGATTCTGTGCTGGTAAAAATGTGCTTTTATTTCTCAAACCAACATTTTTAAGACTTAATTTGTTAGCCTTGTTCACATTTCCAGATATACATTTATTATCAAAGATACACATTTTGAGCCTGATGTTCCTAAAAAATCTAAATAAATCTTTGGATAATTGAAAAAAGTTACAATTGTTTTTCGGGCAATATGACAAGCCTTTATTTAATACGGCTAACTCAATATCAGAAATTTCTGCTTTAGAAATATTTAACACTATATCATTTTTAACTGCTGGTTGGGATACGCAGCAAGAGGACACAGTCTCTGATGGTAAATGGACAAGTCCTTCATATAATGTGAGTTCATCATGCCCAATTGTGTTAGTATTCTCCTCGATTATTGGCCCCAATCTTACCGGCCTTACTTCTGCTTCTTCCTGACAGTGCGCAGCGGGCGTGGGGCTTTTTCCTTTCCTCCTTCGATGATGTTTCCGCCCCCCACGATGGAGTCGGCATCGGAGTCCCCCGCCGACATGTCTGAAGAACCGGACCCGCTGTTACTGTGCGCGGGCGCCCGGAAGTGACGTCTACCTCTACCGGAAGTGCCCCGTCTGGAAGTGCCCTCCGGATCATAGCGCCATCTGTACACCCTTCCTAGGGAATAATCCTGCTCATCACGGGCAAACTTGGTGCGCTTACGGGTTTCTATGATTTTCTTCAAATCACCCACATTAGTTTCAACTTGAGTGAGTAGCTTGGATGACTCTTCCGTTGATAAGCTGTTTACAATTTCTGATTCCATATCTTTAAGTTTTATTTGTTGTTCCGCTGTTTCTTTGTTCAGACAGTCCACAGTGAGCACCAATAGGTCCATTGAACATTTATTCAGTATTTGTTCAAACACGTCACAGTAGAACTTGTTGTCCCTCATTAATGTCGGGCGAGCAGTCATTCTCAGACCCCGGGGGATCCGCTTCACCCTATGGTACTCACTTAAAGTGGTAGCGTGCAGATCATAAGCCAATTTCTTTTTAGCTAGTTTCTCATAGTCCTTAGAGACAGATTCAGTTGGTGCTGTTTTTAAAAAATCTCTTGAACCTTTAGTTAAGGTAGTGATCCTTGCAGCCTCTGTATCAGAGTATGAAAAAGTTTTCCAATTTTGCTGTGCCTCCTCCATTTTAACAGGATAGTTCTCCCAACAGGTGCACGAAAAGACAGTGGTACCAAACAATGTAAAGTCCAAGGAATATCAGTCAGCACCTGAACCACTTGCACGCCATATAGGCGTACCACCAAACCCTACTCACAATATAGTAGAAATCCAAAACGTATGGCAGCAATCAGTGGTTTAAACAAATGGTTTTTATTTTGGAGCACAGCAAACAAAGCGACGTTTCGGGAGCTTCCTCCCTTTGTCAAGCATAAAACATTGTGGTCACAAGCCTCTTAATATACCCACCACCACTAGGTGGCAGCAACAAGTAATTTCCTCCTGTATAGGATCCATTTTAACTAATTCATATCTTAGGCACGTTACAAAGAGTTTAACCACATCAATATGTTACAAAGATACAGTATACAAATTAAAAATTAAAAAGTATATATATTTTAAACTGTTTCAAAATACACAATCAAAATTGATACATAATTTAACTATATATATACAAAGTGCAAGAATCATTCCTTATAAACTAAGGTGCATTATTATTGGAGATGCAAAAATTGCATTGCAAGAGTAATTACAAAAATAAATTCAGCAAAGAACATCTGTACAGAGAACTGATCAAAATTTATTTATTCTTTGTATTCTATAGGAACACAGACAGATCCCAATCCTTGTTAAGCCCTATAGGTTGGAGGGTATTTAATTCAAAAATCCAAAATTTCTCTCTTTGATGGAGCAATAGCTCCCTATTACCTCCTCTCCTAGGGATAGGGACATGATCAATCACTTGAAATCGTAATTGGTTAATAGCATGTCCTACTGAATTAAAGTGACAAGCCACAGGGGATTTATCATTCTTTGTTCTAATGGAGCTCTTATGTTCCACAATTCTATCCCTAATGGGCCTAGTGGTCTCGCCCACATAGCTCCGCCCACAGGGACACTTGATTAAATAGATAACGAATTTTGAGTGACAGGTGTAGAAGTTCTTAATGTGGCATTCTTAAACCCAATGCCTGCGTTTAAAAGAGGCCATAATCTTCAACAAAAATTGATTAGAGCTGACATTGGTAGCTCTAGGAGTGGGGATGGTCAGAGATTTTTGACTGACAGGAATAGAGGTTGTTTTCCATGCCTGGGATGCTCTTGCTGTGGTAATATGATTAAGGGATCCACTTTTTATCATCCCAGCTCAGGCAAAAAATACCACATTAAGAACTTCTACACCTGTCACTCAAAATTCGTTATCTATTTAATCAAGTGTCCCTGTGGGCGGAGCTATGTGGGCGAGACCACTAGGCCCATTAGGGATAGAATTGTGGAACATAAGAGCTCCATTAGAACAAAGAATGATAAATCCCCTGTGGCTTGTCACTTTAATTCAGTAGGACATGCTATTAACCAATTACGATTTCAAGTGATTGATCATGTCCCTATCCCTAGGAGAGGAGGTAATAGGGAGCTATTGCTCCATCAAAGAGAGAAATTTTGGATTTTTGAATTAAATACCCTCCAACCTATAGGGCTTAACAAGGATTGGGATCTGTCTGTGTTCCTATAGAATACAAAGAATAAATAAATTTTGATCAGTTCTCTGTACAGATGTTCTTTGCTGAATTTATTTTTGTAATTACTCTTGCAATGCAATTTTTGCATCTCCAATAATAATGCACCTTAGTTTATAAGGAATGATTCTTGCACTTTGTATATATATAGTTAAATTATGTATCAATTTTGATTGTGTATTTTGAAACAGTTTAAAATATATATACTTTTTAATTTTTAATTTGTATACTGTATCTTTGTAACATATTGATGTGGTTAAACTCTTTGTAACGTGCCTAAGATATGAATTAGTTAAAATGGATCCTATACAGGAGGAAATTACTCGTTGCTGCCACCTAGTGGTGGTGGGTATATTAAGAGGCTTGTGACCACAATGTTTTATGCTTGACAAAGGGAGGAAGCTCCCGAAACGTCGCTTTGTTTGCTGTGCTCCAAAATAAAAACCATTTGTTTAAACCACTGATTGCTGCCATACGTTTTGGATTTCTACTATATTGTGAGTAGGGTTTGGTGGTACCCCTATATGGCGTGCAAGTGGTTCAGGTGCTGACTGATATTCCTTGGACTTTACATTGTTTGGTACCACTGTCTTTTCGTGCACCTGTTGGGAGAACTATCCTGTTAAAATGGAGGAGGCACAGCAAAATTGGAAAACTTTTTCATACTCTGATACAGAGGCTGCAAGGATCACTACCTTAACTAAAGGTTCAAGAGATTTTTTAAAAACAGCACCAACTGAATCTGTCTCTAAGGACTATGAGAAACTAGCTAAAAAGAAATTGGCTTATGATCTGCACGCTACCACTTTAAGTGAGTACCATAGGGTGAAGCGGATCCCCCGGGGTCTGAGAATGACTGCTCGCCCGACATTAATGAGGGACAACAAGTTCTACTGTGACGTGTTTGAACAAATACTGAATAAATGTTCAATGGACCTATTGGTGCTCACTGTGGACTGTCTGAACAAAGAAACAGCGGAACAACAAATAAAACTTAAAGATATGGAATCAGAAATTGTAAACAGCTTATCAACGGAAGAGTCATCCAAGCTACTCACTCAAGTTGAAACTAATGTGGGTGATTTGAAGAAAATCATAGAAACCCGTAAGCGCACCAAGTTTGCCCGTGATGAGCAGGATTATTCCCTAGGAAGGGTGTACAGATGGCGCTATGATCCGGAGGGCACTTCCAGACGGGGCACTTCCGGTAGAGGTAGACGTCACTTCCGGGCACCCGCGCACAGTAACAGCGGGTCCGGTTCTTCAGACATGTCGGCGGGGGACTCCGATGCCGACTCCATCGTGGGGGGCGGAAACATCATCGAAGGAGGAAAGGAAAAAGCCCCACGCCCGCTGCGCACTGTCAGGAAGAAGCAGAAGTAAGGCCGGTAAGATTGGGGCCAATAATCGAGGAGAATACTAACACAATTGGGCATGATGAACTCACATTATATGAAGGACTTGTCCATTTACCATCAGAGACTGTGTCCTCTTGCTGCGTATCCCAACCAGCAGTTAAAAATGATATAGTGTTAAATATTTCTAAAGCAGAAATTTCTGATATTGAGTTAGCCGTATTAAATAAAGGCTTGTCATATTGCCCGAAAAACAATTGTAACTTTTTTCAATTATCCAAAGATTTATTTAGATTTTTTAGGAACATCAGGCTCAAAATGTGTATCTTTGATAATAAATGTATATCTGGAAATGTGAACAAGGCTAACAAATTAAGTCTTAAAAATGTTGGTTTGAGAAATAAAAGCACATTTTTACCAGCACAGAATCACCATGGGGTTGAAACCTTTATTAAATTGGTGACTCAGGATATAGATTGTTTGAAAGAGAAAACCCTGAAAGAGAGAAATTCAAGAGGTGCTAATAATAAAGGTAAATATATACCTACTGCTGAAATTGTTGGCAACAATGAGGCCAAATTAAAATATAAGCACCTCTTGAATAACTTTTCTAAACAGGATCGATTAGCCTTAAAATCTCTATCATCTAAGGATAATGTAATTTTGAAAAGAGCAGATAAAGGCGGTGCCACTGTAATTATTGACAAAGATTTTTATATTGGAGAAATTAAGAGTCAACTGAATTGTGAACATGTGTACAGAAAACTTCTAAATAACCCTGTCTATCAAATACAAAATGAGCTTAGGAACACATTGACAATTGCCCAGAAAAATGGAATTATTGATAAAGATTTACATAAATTTTTGGATGTATCCCATCCACGTACACCAGTAATCTATACGTTACCTAAGGTACACAAGAATCTTGAAACACCCCCTGGACGTCCAATTGTGTCCTCTATTGGAGCAATTACATCTAATATCTCCATATATTTAGATAAAATCTTGAGACCTTATGTAGAGAAAACTAGCTCCTTCTTAAGAGACACAAGTGATTTCTTACTTAAATTAGAAGCTCTAAATTTAGAGACTAGGAAGTTTATCATCTACAGTTTGGATGTAGAAAGTCTCTATACCTCTATCACTCATGTGAGTGGTATGGGTGCTGTTGAATCAATTTTGTGTACCTATGGTGACTTTTCTAGTAGCCAGATTGAATTTTTTCTTAAGTTGTTGGAATTTGTCTTGTATAATAATTATTTTCTGTTTGGGGATGATTATTATTTACAGATTCAGGGAACAGCCATGGGTTCCAGCGTTGCCCCCAATTATGCTAATTTGTTGATGGATGCTTTTGAAGAAAAATTTGTATATTCTAACAAGGATTTCATTCGATATGGCGCCTGTTGGTGGCGCTATATCGATGACATCTTCGGTATTTGGTTGGGCGACGCTGGAACCCTTAGGACCTTCATTAATGATTTAAACAGTTCAACAGTACATTTAAAATTTAAGTTATCTTTTAGTGAAGAAGAAATTGTATTTCTGGATACTAGAGTTGTCAATACAGGGGGATCTTTAACTATCGATTTATTTAGAAAACCCACTGACCGTAATAGTATCTTGCACTTTGATAGTGCTCATCCCCTTTCCTTGTTAAAAGCTCTACCCAGGAGCCAGTTGTTAAGGGTTCGTAGGATTGTTACTGATCAAAAGCTGTTTGATTTGAGGCTAGGGGAAATGATGAATCGCTTTTTAGAGCGTGGTTACCCCAAAACATTGTTGGAGAAAGAGGCTCAATCTGTTTCTCTTATTCCTAGGGCTTCATTGTTGTCTACTGAATCAAAAAACCATATATCCCCTAAAAATAAAGAAAAAAGAAGGGTTGAATCCAAAAGAATGGTTTTTGTATCAGAATACAACTGTCAGAGCTATAGGATTAATAATATCATTAGGAAACATTGGCCTTTATTGTCCAAATGTTATCCTAATATTTCTGAGTTTATGGAGAACCCAATGCCTGCGTTTAAAAGAGGCCATAATCTTCAACAAAAATTGATTAGAGCTGACATTGGTAGCTCTAGGAGTGGGGATGGTCAGAGATTTTTGACTGACAGGAATAGAGGTTGTTTTCCATGCCTGGGATGCTCTTGCTGTGGTAATATGATTAAGGGATCCACTTTTTATCATCCCAGCTCAGGCAAAAAATACCACATTAAGAACTTCTACACCTGTCACTCAAAATTCGTTATCTATTTAATCAAGTGTCCCTGTGGGCGGAGCTATGTGGGCGAGACCACTAGGCCCATTAGGGATAGAATTGTGGAACATAAGAGCTCCATTAGAACAAAGAATGATAAATCCCCTGTGGCTTGTCACTTTAATTCAGTAGGACATGCTATTAACCAATTACGATTTCAAGTGATTGATCATGTCCCTATCCCTAGGAGAGGAGGTAATAGGGAGCTATTGCTCCATCAAAGAGAGAAATTTTGGATTTTTGAATTAAATACCCTCCAACCTATAGGGCTTAACAAGGATTGGGATCTGTCTGTGTTCCTATAGAATACAAAGAATAAATAAATTTTGATCAGTTCTCTGTACAGATGTTCTTTGCTGAATTTATTTTTGTAATTACTCTTGCAATGCAATTTTTGCATCTCCAATAATAATGCACCTTAGTTTATAAGGAATGATTCTTGCACTTTGTATATATATAGTTAAATTATGTATCAATTTTGATTGTGTATTTTGAAACAGTTTAAAATATATATACTTTTTAATTTTTAATTTGTATACTGTATCTTTGTAACATATTGATGTGGTTAAACTCTTTGTAACGTGCCTAAGATATGAATTAGTTAAAATGGATCCTATACAGGAGGAAATTACTCGTTGCTGCCACCTAGTGGTGGTGGGTATATTAAGAGGCTTGTGACCACAATGTTTTATGCTTGACAAAGGGAGGAAGCTCCCGAAACGTCGCTTTGTTTGCTGTGCTCCAAAATAAAAACCATTTGTTTAAACCACTGATTGCTGCCATACGTTTTGGATTTCTACTCTTGGAGTAGAGTCAGGATTCCTAGGAGTTTGTCTATTCTCCAGGAGGGTCTGGTGAAGGGTTTGTCAGCTAGTACTCTGAAATGTCAGATTTCTGCGTTGTCTATTTTGTTGCATAAGCGTTTGGCGGATGCGCCAGACGTGCAATCTTTTTTTCAGGCCTTGGTTAGGATTAGGCCTGTGTTTAAGCCTGTTTCTCCTTCCTGGAGTCTTAACCTTGTTCTTAGAGTTTTATAGCAGGCTTCATTTGAACCTATGCATTCCTTAGATATCAAGATGTTATCTTGGAAGGTTTTGTTTCTTGTTGCTATTTCTTCTGCTCTGAGAGTTTCGGAACTCTCGGTTCTGCAGTTTGATTCTCCTTATCTTATTTTTCATTCTGATAAGGTGGTTTTACGTACTAAATTAGGTTTCCTACCTAAGGTTGTTTCAAACAAGAATATTAATCAGGAGATTGTGATTCCTTCTTTGTGTCCTAATCCTTCTTCTCCTAAGGAGCGTTTCTTGCACAACCTAGATGTTGTGCGTACATTAAAGTACTATCTTCAGGCGACTAAGGACTTTCGTCAGTCTTCTGCTTTGTTTGTTTTTCTGGGAAGTGCAAGGGTCAGAAAGCTATGGCTAATTCTCTTTCTCTATGACTAAGGAATAGTATTCGTTTGTCACTAAATTGCTTCACTTTATTTTAACACATAATTTTTTCACCTTCAATGACAGATACTATTTACAAATTCAAGGTACCGCAATGGGTACGGCATGCACACCAACGTATGCCAACTTATTTTTGGGACACTGGGAACTTTTCTGTGTATTTTCAGATGATTTGAAACAGTATACTGACCACATTCCATTATGGTTAAGTTATATTGATGACGTCCTATTCATCTGGGACGGGACGTCCCAAGAACTTGATCAGTTTATGGTAAAAGTGAATGCTAATAATAAAAACATTAAATTGACTTACTCAGCTGATCAAAACAAAATCTGTTTCTTGGGCCTAACTATTTTCAAGAATGAGGATGGGTTCATTAATACTACCATCTATCGTAAAGATACTGCTACCAACACACTTTTACATAGATCCAGTGCCCATCCACCTTGTACCCTGAAGGCAATTCCATACGGGGAATTTCTGCGCTTCCAACGCAATTGCTCCAGTGTTGAAATATATCTAAGAGAAAGTGAAACTCTAATGCAAAGATTAATTGCACGTGGATATAGCAGGAAATCCGTAAAAAGTGCTAAGTATAAAGCCTTGAACATTAATAGATCACTTACTTGTTCCTAAGGATAAAACCTCTAATGAATCATATCCCAGACTGATATATTAATTACATATAATCCACAAATGTCACAGGTGACTAAAATCATTAATGAATATTGGAGGATACTGCAGAATAATTCAGTCTTAAATTCCACTATAGGTGATATAATCTCTATAATATATAAGAGACCTATAAGCCTAAGGGACAGGTTAGTATCTAGCCATTTTGTAAGGTCTCCTAAGGAAAAGGATACTGATCCAGGGATGTATCCCTGTGGTACATGCTCAGCATGCAAGTATGTTTTGAAAACAAAAACCATCACGGATAGAACTGGCAGTAAGTACATGTTGACATCAAACTTTTTATGTAAAACAATAGCAGTTATATACATGCTTTTCTGTTCTTGTAAAATGACCTACGTTGGGATGACCACACGTGAAGTGAGGGTACGCATCCTCGAACATGTTAACAACATAAAAAATGCCAATCGAGATGAAGCAAAAGGCAAAAAACTGACATCTACTGCTAAAAATTTTCAGCAATATCACAATACTATACCTACGGGCCTACAATACACAGTCATTCAAAAAGTATCTTTGGGAATAAGAGGTGGAAACATTGAGAAAGCACTACTCAAATTGGAGTGCAAATGGATCTACCGATTAAATTCAGTGAGACCAAATGGCATGAATGAATTTAACAATTTATTTGTATATTTATAACTTATGTAAATCACATATTATTTGAGTGATTTACACTAATCCACATTTTTCACTTTTATGATAATTAATTTTATTATAATTTTCCCTTTGATGTATTAATCACGGGATCATATAATTCTGCACTCCACATTCACATTTATTGTATGCTAATAGTTGAATTTTACACTTGTTTAAAATGTCCCTTTGTTTTTTTTTTTTTTTGTTTGTTTTTTTTTTTTTTTTTGTTTGTTTTTTGTTTTCAAAAGAGCTTTATTTAAGTTATATGTAACAATACACGTCATAAATGGAATGTACAGGATATACATCAGAAAAGAAGCCAAGTAATACATCACCATTACAGTACATTGTACAGGGTCTGAGAGAACATGATATATACATAATCATTATTAGCGTAATGCAAAAAAATCATATTCTTGAAGTCAGTGTATTTCCTTTTTGTTCCCATTTTTGACTATATAGACCGCTCTTGGATCCAATTAATAAGGCTAACAAAACTAATACTGGGAACTCAGAACAAAAAACAAGAAAGAAAACATAAGGAGCTGGGGAGGGGAGGGAAAAGAGAGGTAGAGGGGAAAAGAGATAAAGGAGCTGTGACAATGTGATTGGGATTCGCCAGCTTAATTTGTATGTGTAAGAGCCTCACATCAGCCTATACCAATCTGTACTTAAAACTTTAGGGATATGGTTTGGTTTTTACTAGGGAATTGAAAAGAGTTGAAATTGGTACTGGGCGTTAGTAATAGGTGTGCAACAACACATTGTATTTTGGTGCATGGATCTTTGTAGGGGGTGAAGATAAAGGAAGTAGGTGTGTTTTAAGCTATATCCCTGATATAGGGGCAGTATCAAAAAGCAGACAAAACCAGCGCTTATGGCTGTTGCCCTGTTAGATTATTAATTTGTCCCATCCGCCGCAGGTCCCGGCCGCAGGCCTCGCGGAGGGAGATCAGTCTCTGACCAATCTGTCGGGTGTAACCTATATATGTGAAAGCAACCGCCTTTATAAATAGCTCTAATGGTAAATACCTTCCGGTGCGTGTAAGAAAAAACAGAGAGTGATCTACGAGGGGAAATTGGTATATATAATCCCTACAACACACCATATCATATATCATAAGCATATTAAAATACTACCCAACATAGTCTCGACCTTTACCGTATAGTTGAGCTGATGTAGTCTGCTCCAAAACACCTCCCCACATACCGACATGAGACACTGATAATTAAATCAAAGCGCAACTTCCCATACCCCCAGGATCTGAAAAGTAAAGCATAAATCTGCAGCACTTGCAAAATAAACTATGTACATATTTAACGGGAACAGGCTGTAGGCTTCTATATGACCAGGTTGGTCAAGGATGTGTTACCCAAGAGGGGCATCTGCAGGCTACCCCACTCCTATTATTGGGAACTGGTCGTCACTTTGAAAGAGTCTAATGTCCCCACCTGTGGCAAATGCAAATCTCCGCCATCCGATCCCGACCGAAATGTCGGACCACCGGACTGATAGCAGGGCGAGGAGACCTTTTAGTTGCTTTAACACCTGCCGGGAAGTCTCTGAAGGAGTAGTCATCACGACTCCGTGTGCATACACGGAGCACTTGCGTACAGTATCTTGTTGTTTATAGATGTCAGCTATGTAACCATGCTTTGTCTCTGTAGTCTCGTCCGGTTGGGAGCCTTCATCCGATTCTCTGTGCCTTCTAATGGGTGCCAGTGTATATGGAGAGGCAGATATCGGGTGGTAGTCCCCAGTTTGAGTCGGTACTAGTCCTGTTACCCTGGAAGGCTTGCGGTCTGAGTTGGGGCTAGAGTCCATTAGAGGCTGCAACTCTCCGTAGCAGGGTATAATGCTATGTCGCCCTGTATAGTGTATGCGAGGAACACTGCTAGGTGGTATGGGCTCCATGAAGCCATCGCCATTTTGGTTGCGGGTAACAAAGGGTTTTCCTCGCTGACTGCACGATGCACCAGCGAAACAAATCTTGTTCAATAGGTAATCATATGGCGCCTTGTCCAGTAGCTTTTCAAAGGCTTTCTCCAGCTTTTCCATGAGTGATAGGGGATGTAGAAGAGAGATCCGCACACTGCTTCCTATTATTTATTTTCTGAGGTGTTGCCAGAGAAATTGAGCCCAATTAGTTATTGATATAGAAGAGATTCAGTAAGCCGGTATTCTCCGGCAGCACTGATGACCCGGCTCTTCCCGGGGGGAGGGTGGAAACCTGTCAAAAGGCCGCCGCCTCAGGCCTTACTCCGATCTGTGTCCCCAATGTCATAAAAACAGCAAGATGAAAGGATTTTGGGTCCCAGATGCCTGATCTGAGGTGTTATTAATAAGTATGTCTTTATTCCTGCTGTTAAAAGCCAATAATCGGCGGATTATTGGGGATTCTTTTGGAGCCTACAGAAAATGCGTCCTCCTCAGAACGCAGCACGGACACGCCCCCAAAAGAAATCAGCTCTTTTACCTGTAAAAAAAAAATACAAACACCACCAACAGTAAAACCCACCACCCAACCAACCCCCCCAAATAAAAAGCCTATCTAAAAAACCTAAGCTCCCCATTGCCCTGAAAAGGGCATTTGTATGGGCATTGCCCTTAAAAGGGCATTTAGCTCTTTTACCTGCCCAGACCCTACTCTAAAAATAAAACCCACCCAAAAAAAAACTTAAATAAACCTAACACTAACCCCCGACGATCAACTTACAGTTTTTGAAGGATGGATCCTTCAAGCGGAACTTCAAAAACTGTAAGTGGATGGTCAGGGGTTACTGTTAGGTTTTTTTAAAGTTTTTTTTTGGGTGGGTTTTATTTTTAGAGTAGGGTCTGGGCAGGTAAAAGAATGAAATACCCTTTTAAGGGCAATGCCCATACAAATGCCCTTTTCAGGGCAATAGGGAGCTTAGGTTTTTTAGATAGGCTTTTTATTTAGGGGGGTTGGTTGGTTGGTTTTACTGTTGGGGAGTGTTTGTATTTTTTTTTTTTACAGGTAAAAGAGCTGATTTCTTTGGGGCAATGCAGCGCAAAAGGCCTTTTTAAGGGCCATTAGTAGTTTATTGTAGGCTAGGTTTTTATTTTTTATTTTGGGGGGGCTTTTTTATTTTGATAGAGCTATTAGATTAGGTTAATTCTTTTTTATTTTTGATCATTTCGCTTGTTATTTTTTTATAATTTAGTGTTTGTTGTAATTTAGTCTTTTTTATTTTTTGTAATTAGATACTTTGTCATTTTTCGAGTAGTGTTAGGATTTTTTTAAAGTGTAATATAGTTTATTTAATTGGTAGTTAGTTTAATTTTAGTTTAATGGTTATATTAGTTAATTGTTAGTTTAAACTTAGTTTTTATTTTTGATACTGTGCGTTTTTTTTCTCTCGTAATTTAGTGTTTTTTATTTTTTGTAACTTAGCGTTTTTTTTTTTTTTTAATTTAGTAATTTTTAATAGTAGATTTAAACAATTTGAGTAGGGTTAGGGTTTTTAAATATGTAATATAGTTAATTGCTAGTTTAATGTAATTTTAGTATAATAGTTAGGGTAGGTTAATTAATAATTTAGAATTAGTTTATTTTAATAGGGGTTAAACATTTTAGTATAGTCGCAGCGTTTAGTGACAGGGTATAAATAAAATTGGTAAAAAGCCGAATAGCAGCGAGATCGATGACTGTTAGTTAACAACAGTCCGAAGCTCATCGCCCCGTAATTGATGCGCTGCTTTTTGATGGCTTTTTTTAAAATAAATATAGAGATTTTAGGCGAGCGTATTGGTGCTGCCGAATACAGCATAGTTGAGGCTTTGATACATATTCCCCCTTGTTGCAAATACTTGTTTCCTAAGTATTGCAGTTTTAATTAATGTTTTTCCTATAGTGGCTAATGGCAGTAACGCCCGCTAACAAGCTCAATGAATTTCCAATATGACCTTCTCTTCACAAAGAAGCCCCTTGGCATCCTCATGAGGGTCTATGAATCTATGCTATTAAAGGGACAGTCTAATTACACATTTTTATTGTTTAAAATGATAAATAATCACTTTGTTACCCATTTGCCAGTTTTTTTTTATAACCAACACTGTTATATTAAAAACATTTTACCTCTGAGATTACCTTGTATCTTAGCCTCTGCAGATGCCCCCTTATCTTAGCTATTTTGACATGCGGTTTAGCCAATCAGTGACTCGTAAATAACTCCACGGGAGTGAGCACAATGTTATCTATGTGGCACACATTAACTAGGCTGTCTAACTGTGAAAAAAAATCAAAATGCACTGAGATAAGAGGCAGCCTCCAGCGGCTTAGAAATCAGTTTATGAGCCTACATAGGTTTAGTTTTCATCAAAGAATACCAAGAGAACAAAGCAGATTTGATGATAAAATTAAATAAGAAAGTTGTTTAAAATTGCATGCCCTATCTGAATAATGAAAGATTAATTTTGACTTGACTGTCCCTTTAACGCATCTGCTTGTAGTGACAACTGGCTATTTAGGAATCCTCATCCTGATACCATGTTGTTTTAACTACGGTGTGACATGTGATTTACATTAAACACTTGGTCCACTGTTTAAGAAAGGATAGCATTAAACTAAATTGTAAGAATGTTGTAAGTTAATTCCAATTGTGCGTAGGGCATCCAGGGCCAGTGGAGTCTCAGTTGCCCGGCTAGATTTTACACAGCATATTGCACTGCAACCTGTTCAATACATGCACAGCTTCCCACAGTGTCTGTTAAAGAAACACACTCACTTTCCTAGCACATCAGAAATAGATAACAATTTAAAGGGACAAATCTCATTATCTGTAACAAATTCCTTTTCTTAGTACATGTTTAAAATCTGCTAAGGGGTTAAACACACAGTCAAAGCTGTACACATAAGAGTAGAGTATTGACACTCCAGATAAGAATATGGCTGGTGAGCCAGTCAGGATTGGCATACATATTTACCATCCAATCATTAGCCATATCCTAAATTAGAGTAACAAGAGAGTGCACTGTCTATTCAACTTAGCAGCGATTTAAAAATAAATTGTTCTAACAAAAGAGCATGCTACTATTAAACTATAATGTATCTTAAATACAGCACTTGTTGACAACTGTATGTCCTGGTCATTTGCATACCCAATCACTACATTATCAGAATGGTTACAGAACTCACTGTGCTCATCTAGCCTCAGTCTGCCCATCACAAGCTTTTCCTGATGATATAAAAGCTTTTATTTATAAACAACTAGAAAGCAAATGCAAAATTACATAGGAAACTGTATGAAATAAGTTAAATGGCACACAGTCTGCAGTTTTTACATACTGATTTCTCCTTTAAGTAAAAAAAATTAGTAAAAGCTTGACAGATGGCTCTGAATGCCAAATAGTGAGATGGTGAGCAAAGGATGAGGGAGAGAGAGGTGGGGAGTGATGGGGGAAGAGAAATGGGGGGAGAGCAAGGGAGAAAGTAGTAATAGGAGAAAAGGAAGGAGAGACCAATAGGACAAGATGTAGAAAGATGTGAGAAAGCAATAAAATAAAAGAACAAAGGAAAATGTGGGTGGAAGGTGAGTAGTATATAAGAGGGGTATAGATGAGAGAGGGAGACAAAAATAGGAGAAAGATAATAGGGGCAACAAGGGACGGCAGGAAAAAGACGAGGAAAAGAGAGAACATTAGAAAATCAAAGAGGTGAGACAGTACAAAGTAGTAGGAGAGGGTAGACGTGTGCATGCTATAATGTTCTCCAGACACCTAGACCAGGATCTAGGAGGAGGTGTCTTTACACCACCTGACAGGTGTTCAGTGTTTAGCTGGGGTATCTTAAATGAGGTCCTAGAGCAAACACCTCAAAATGAAATGATAGGAAGAGGTGACATGACATGGCTGTCTTGCACATTCAAACTCATAAATACAGTTTAATTTCTTTCAAATGGACTTCTGGAGACGATTTTTAAATATGAAAAAAAGAGGGTTCATGAGTGACCTCATTTGGTTTATGGGTTACTAAAGAGGGTAAATGAACAATCTGAGAAACTGAAGCCTAGGGAAGCTAAATCAAAGGTAATACAAAAAAAGGAACTTACATTGAGGGACTTTGATACAGATGAGGTAATTCAGGGCACATGAATGCAACCTGTTACTTGCACAGTCTCACTATATGGTGCAGCACAATAGATACATTATTCATTGCACAGTCTCACTATATGGTGCAGCACATTAGGTACATTATTCATTGCACAGTCTCACTATATGGTGCAGCACATTAGGTACATTATTCATTGCACAGTCTTACTATATGGTGCAGCACATTAGGTACATTATTCATTGCACAGTCTCACTATATGGTGCAGCACATTAGGTACATTATTCATTGCACAGTCTCACTATATGGTGCAGCACATTAGGTACATTATTCATTGCACAGTCTCACTATATGGTGAAGCACATTAGATACATTTTCATAGCACAGTCTCACTATATGGTGCAGCACATTAGATACACTATTCATTGCACAGTCTCACTATATGGTGCAGCACATTAGATACACTATTCATTACACAGTCTCACTATATGGTGCAGCACATTAGATACACTATTCATTACACAGTCTCACTATATGGTGCAGCACATTAGATACACTATTCATTGCACAGTCTCACTATATGGTGCAGCACATTAGATACATTATTAATTGCACAGTCTCACTATATGGTGCAGCACATTAGATACATTATTCATTGCACAGTCTCACTATATGGTGTAGCACATAGATACATTATTCATTGCACAGTCTCACTATATGGTGTAGCACATTAGATACACTATTCATTGCACAGTCTCACTATATGATGCAGCACATTAGATACATTATTCATAGCACAGTCTCACTATATGGTGCAGCACATTAGATACATTATTCATTGCAATCTCACTATATGGTGCAGCACATTAGATACACTATTCATTGCACAGTCTCACTATATGGTGCAGCACATTAGGTACATATTCATTGCACAGTCTCACTATATGATGCAGCACATTAGATACACTATTCATTGCACAGTCTCACTATATGGTGCAGCACATTAGGTACATTATTCATTGCACAGTCTCACTATATGGTGAAGCAAATTAGATACATTATTCATTGCACAGTCTCACTATATGGTGCAGCACATTAGATACATTATTCATTGCACAGTCTCACTATATGCAGCACATTAGATACATTATTCATTGCACAGTCTCACTATATGGTGCAGCACATTAGATACACTATTCATTGCACAGTCTCACTATATGGTGCAGCACATTAGATACACTATTCATTGCACAATCTCACTATATGGTGCAGCACATCAGCTACACTATTCATTGCACAGTCTCACTTTATGGTGCAGCACATTAGATACACTATTCATTGCACAGTCTCACTATATGGTGCAGCACATTAGGTACATTATTCATTGCACAGTCTCACTATATGGTGCAGCACATTAGGTACATTATTCATTGCACAGTCTCACTATATGGTGCAGCACATTAGATACACTATTCATTACACAGTCTCACTATATGGTGCAGCACATTAGATACACTATTCATTGCACAGTCTCACTATGGTGCAGCACATTAGATACACTATTCATTGCACAGTCTCACTATATGGTGTAGCACATTAGATACACTATTCATTGCACAGACTCACTATATGGGGCAGCACATTAGGTACATTATTCATTGCACAGTCTCACTATATGGTGCAGCACATTAGATACATTATTCACTGCATAATCTCACTATATGGTGCAGCACATTAGATACACTATTCATTGCACAGTCTCACTATATGGTGCAGCACATTAGGTACATTATTCATTGCACAGACTCGCTATATGGTGCAGCACATTAGGTATATTATTCATTGCACAGTCTCACTATATGGTACAGCACATTAGATACATTATTCATTGCACAGTTCTCACTATATGGTGCAGCACATTAGATACACTATTCATTGCACAGTCTCACTATATGACGCAGCACATTAGATACATTATTCATTGCACAGTCTCACTATATGGTACAGCACATTAGATACATTATTCATTGCACAGTCTCACTATATGGTGCAGCACATTAGATACAATATTCATTGCACAGTCTCACTGTATGGTGCAGCACATTAGATACAATATTCATTACACAGAATGACTATATGGTGCAGCACATTAGATATACTATTCATTACACAGTCTCACTATATGGTGCAGCACATTAGATACATTATTCATTGCACAGTCTCACTATATGGTGCAGCACATTAGATACATTATTCATTGCACAGTCTCACTATATGGTGTAGCACATTAGATACATTATTCATTACACAGTCTCACTATATGGTGTAGCACATTAGATACACTATTCATTGCACAGTCTCATATATGGTACAACCTGTTACTTGTACAGTCACACTATATGGTGTAGCACATTAGATACATTATTTTTTGCACAGTCTCCCTATATGGTGCAGCACATTAGATACACTATTCATTGCACAGTCTTACTATTTGGTGCAGCACATTAGATACACTATTCATTGCACAGTCTCACTGTATGGTGCAGCACATTAGATACAATTTCATTACACAGAATGACTATATGGTGCAGCACATTAGATATACTATTCATTACACAGTCTCACTATATGGTGCAGCACATTAGATACATTATTCATTGCACAGTCTCACTATATGGTGCAGCACATTAGATACATTATTCATTGCACAGTCTCACTATATGGTGTAGCACATTAGATACATTATTCATTACACAGTCTCACTATATGGTGTAGCACATTAGATACACTATTCATTGCACAGTCTCAATATATGGTGCAGCACATTAGATACATTATTCATTGCACAGTCTTACTATATGGTGCAGCACATTAAATACACTATTCATTGCACAGTCTCACTATATGGTGCAGCACATTAGATACACTATTCATTGCACAGTCTCACTATATGGTGCAGCACATTAGATATACTATTCATTGCACAGTCTCACTATATGGTGCAGCACATTAGATACACTATTCATTGCACAGTCTCAGTATATGGTGCAGCACATTAGATACATTATTCATTGCACAGTCTCACTATATGGTGTAGCACATTAGATACATTATTCATAGCACAGTCTCACTATATGGTGCAGCACATTAGATACATTATTCATTGCAATCTCACTATATGGTGCAGCACATTAGATACACTATACATTGCACAGTCTCACTATATGGTGCAGCACATTAGATACACTATTCATTGCACAGTCTCACTATATGGTGTAGCACATTAGATACACTATTCATTGCACAGTCTCAATATATGGTGCAGCACATTAGATACATTATTCATTGCACAGTCTTACTATATGGTGCAGCACATTACATACACTATTCATTGCACAGTCTCACTATATGGTGCAGCACATTAGATACATTATTCATTGCACAGTCTCACTATATGGTGCAGCACATTAGATACATTATTCATTGCACAGTCTCACTATATGGTGCAGCACATTAGATACACTATTCATTGCACAGTCTCACTATATGGTATAGCACATTAGATACATTATTCATTGCACAATCTCACTATATGGTGTAGCACATTAGATACATTATTCATAGCACAGTCTAACTATATGGTGTAGCACATTAGATACACTATTCATTGCACAGTCTTACTATATGGTGCAGCACATTAGATACACTATTCATTGCACAGTCTCACTATATGGTGCAGCACATTAGATACACTATGCATTGCACAGTCTCACTATATGATGCAGCACATTAGATACACTATTCATTGCACAGTCTCACTATATGGTGCAGCACATTAGATACACTATTCATTGCACAGTATCACTATATGGTGCAGCACATTAGATACACTATGGATTGCACAGTCTCACTATATGATGCAGCACATTAGATACACTATTCATTGCACAGTCTCACTATATGGTGCAGCACATTAGATACACTATTCATTGCACAGTATCACTATATGGTGCAGCACATTAGATACACTATTCATTGCACAATCTCACTATATGGTGCAGCACATTAGATACATTATTCATTGCACAGTCTCACTATATGGTGCAGCACATTCGATACATTATTCATTGCACAATCTCACTATATGGTGCAGCACATTAGATACATTATTCATTGCACAGTCTCACTATATGGTGCAGCACATTCGATACATTATTCATTGCACAGTCTCACTATATGGTGCAGCACATTAGATACATTATTCATTACACAGTCTCACTATATGGTGCAGCACATTCGATACACTATTCATTGCAGTCTCACTGTATGGTGCAGCACATTAGATACACTATTCATTGCACAGTTTCACTATATGGTGCAGCACATTAGATACACTATTCATTGCACAATCTCTCTATATGGTGCAGCACATTACATACACTATTCATTGCACAGTCTCACTATATGGTGCAGTACATTAGGTACACTATTCATTGCACAGTCTTACTATATGGTGCAACATGTTACTTGCACAGTCTCACTATATGGTGCAGCATATTAGATACACTATTCATAGCACAGTCTCACTATATGGTGCAGCACATTCGATACACTATTCATTGCACAGTCTCACTATATGGTGCAGCACATTAGATACACTATTCATTGCACAGTTTCACTATATGGTGCAGCACATTAGATACACTATTCATTGCACAATCTCTCTATATGGTGCAGCACATTACATACACTATTCATTGCACAGTCTCACTATATGGTGCAGCACATTAGATACACTATTCATTGCACAGTCTCACTATATGGTGCAGTACATTAGGTACACTATTCATTGCACAGTCTTACTATATGGTGCAACATGTTACTCGCACAGTCTCACTATATGGTGCAGCATTTTAGATACATTATTCATTGCACAGTCTCACTATATGGTGCAGCATATTAGATACACTATTCATTGCACAGTCTCACTATATGGTGCAGCACATTAGGTACACTATTCATTGCACAGTCTTACTATATGGTGCAGCACATTAGATGCATTATTCATTGCACAGTCTCACTATATGGTGCAGCACATTAGATACACTATGCATTGCACAGTCTCACTATATGATGCAGCACATTAGATACACTATTCATTGCACAGTCTCACTATATGGTGCAGCACATTAGATACACTATTCATTGCACAGTCTCACTATATGGTGCAGCACATTAGATACACTATTCATTGCACAGTATCACTATATGGTGCAGCACATTAGATACACTATTCATTGCACAATCTCACTATATGGTGCAGCACATTAGATACATTATTCATTGCACAGTCTCACTATATGGTGCAGCACATTCGATACATTATTCATTGCACAGTCTCACTATATGGTGCAGCACATTAGATACATTATTCATTGCACAGTCTCACTATATGGTGCAGCACATTCGATACACTATTCATTGCAGTCTCACTATATGGTGCAGCACATTAGATACACTATTCATTGCACAGTCTCACTATATGGTGCAGCACATTAGATACACTATTCATTGCACAGTTTCACTATATGGTGCAGCACATTAGATACACTATTCATTGCACAATCTCTCTATATGGTGCAGCACATTACATACACTATTCATTGCACAGTCTCACTATATGGTGCAGCACATTAGATACACTATTCATTGCACAGTCTCACTATATGGTGCAGTACATTAGGTACACTATTCATTGCACAGTCTTACTATATGGTGCAACATGTTACTCGCACAGTCTCACTATATGGTGCAGCATTTTAGATACATTATTCATTGCACAGTCTCACTATATGGTGCAGCATATTAGATACACTATTCATTGCACAGTCTCACTATATGGTGCAGCACATTAGGTACACTATTCATTGCACAGTCTTACTATATGGTGCAGCACATTAGATGCATTATTCATTGCACAGTCTCACTATATGGTGCAGCACATTAGATACACTATGCATTGCACAGTCTCACTATATGATGCAGCACATTAGATACACTATTCATTGCACAGTCTCACTATATGGTGCAGCACATTAGATACACTATTCATTGCACAGTCTCACTATATGGTGCAGCACATTAGATACACTATTCATTGCACAGTATCACTATATGGTGCAGCACATTAGATACACTATTCATTGCACAATCTCACTATATGGTGCAGCACATTAGATACATTATTCATTGCACAGTCTCACTATATGGTGCAGCACATTCGATACATTATTCATTGCACAGTCTCACTATATGGTGCAGCACATTAGATACATTATTCATTGCACAGTCTCACTATATGGTGCAGCACATTCGATACACTATTCATTGCAGTCTCACTATATGGTGCAGCACATTAGATACACTATTCATTGCACAGTTTCACTATATGTGCAGCACATTAGATACACTATTCATTGCACAATCTCTCTATATGGTGCAGCACATTACATACACTATTCATTGCACAGTCTCACTATATGGTGCAGCACATTAGATACACTATTCATGCACAGTCTCACTATAGGTCAGTACATTAGGTACACTATTCATTGCACAGTCTTACTATATGGTGCAACATGTTACTTGCACAGTCTCACTATATGGTGCAGCATATTAGATACACTATTCATAGCACAGTCTCACTATATGGTGCAGCACATTCGATACACTATTCATTGCACAGTTTCACTATATGGTGCAGCACATTAGATACACTATTCATTGCACAATCTCTCTATATGGTGCAGCACATTACATACACTATTCATTGCACAGTCTCACTATATGGTGCAGCACATTAGATACACTATTCATTGCACAGTCTCACTATATGGTGCAGTACATTAGGTACACTATTCATTGCACAGTTTTACTATATGGTGCAACATGTTACTCTCGCACAGTCTCACTATATGGTGCAGCATATTAGATACATTATTCATTGCACAGTCTCACTATATGGTGCAGCACATTAGATACACTATTCATTGCACAGTCTCACTATATGGTGCAGCATATTAGATACACTATTCATTGCACAGTCTCACTATATGGTGCAGCACATTAGGTACACTATTCATTGCACAGTCTTACTATATGGTGCAGCACATTAGATACATTATTCATTGCACAGTCTCACTATATGGTGCAGCACATTAGGTACACTATTCATTGCACAGTCTTACTATATGGTGCAACATGTTACTTGCACAGTCTCACTATATGGTGCAGCATATTAGGTACATTATTCATTGCACAGTCTCACTATATGGTGCAGCACATTAGATACACTATTCATTGCACAGTCTCACTATATGGTGTAACACATTAGATACATTATTCATGGCACAGTCTCACTATATGGTGTAACACAGGGTTCTTCAAACTATGGGTCAGGACCCATTACTGGGTCGCAACACCATGCTTACCGAGTCGCGGCTTGTGTGTGTGTTGTATGAGAGCCTATGTGGTGTGTGTGTGTTATATGAGAGTGAGTGGTGTGTATGTGTTGTATAAGTGTGTGTGGTGTGTTTGTGTGTTTTGTATGATAGTTTGTGGGTGTGTGTTGTATGAGAGTGTGGGTTGTATGAGAATGTGTGTGGTGTGTGTTGCATGAGTGTGTGTTTTGTATGAGAATGTGTGTGGTGTGTGTGTGTGTTGTATAAGAGTGTGTGGTGTTTTTGTTGTATGAGAGTTTGAGTGGTTTGTGTTGTATGCCTGTGTGTGTGTGTGTCTGTGGTGTATGTGAGTGAGGGTGTGTTATTACGTTTTACAACTTTTTAAAGTTTGACTACAATCAGGAATAAAGCACACACATATTTTAGTCACTTTGCCAAACATTGCAGCTATCAAGTTGTGTATTACTTACTAATATTTTCAAACCAAGCATAAAAATAGGGTCGCAAAGGTTTGTTGTATCATGGCACTGGGTCTTGGGGGAAAAGTTTGAAGAACCCTGGTGTAGCACATTAGGTACATTATTCATTGCACAATCTCACTATATGGTGCAGCACATTAGGTACATTATTCATTGCACAGTCTCACTATATGGTGCAATGTGTTACTTGCTCAGTCTCACTATATGGTGCAGCACATTGGGTACATTATTTATTGCACAATCTCACTATATGGTGTAGCACATTAGATACACTATTCATTGCACAATCTCACTATATGGTGCAGCACATTAGGTACATTATTCATTGCACAGTCTCACTATATGGTGCAATGTGTTACTTGCTCAGTCTCACTATATGGTGCAGCACATTGGGTACATTATTTATTGCACAATCTCACTATATGGTGTAGCACATTAGATACACAATTATTGCACAACCCCACTATATGGTGCAACATTTTCTTTGCACAGTCTCACTATATGGTGCATCACATTAGGTACATTATTCATTGCACAGTCTCACTATATGGTGCAACACATTAGGTACATTATTCATTGCACAACACCCACTATATGGTGCAATGTGTACTTGCTCAGTCTCACTATATGGTGCAGCACATTGGGTACATTATTTATTGCACAATCTCACTATATGGTGTAGCACATTAGGTACACTATTATTGCACAACCCCACTATATAGTACAACATATTATGCTCACCATGACAATAAATCATGCAAAGTGTCACCTGCACATCATTCCTACTATGTGGTACAGCATAGTACATGCACAGTTGTATGATGGCTTTTTAAAATCAGATTTCCATGGTAATGTTTTTGAGGTGCACTTTTTTGTTCCATATATTATGATTACAGAGAGTCATCTCTAGGCAAATATTACACTGCCTTATAAGCTACTACAAGTCATAAACAATAATAAAACCAACATGGGTCTTCAAAACAAAAAGCTGCATTGTGGTGTTATATCAATATTGTGTGTGAGACAATTATCTGCTAGTGACACTTCATTTCATCCGGCATTTTCAGTTAAAAGTCAGAGCACCCTGGCACTCCCCTTCTCTTGCAAACAGTGAATGTAAAAAGCCTACCTAAAAAGGTCTGGTGCGGATATAAACAGCTCTTGTAGAGCTCATTTGAGGGCCTATGTACAATGGACTGCCTAAATCCTAAGTGGTGTCTTTGTGACTGAGGACTTCCTGCCTATGTCCTTGATTAAATATGTTTTCTGTGGGGAAAATAGAAGAGCACTTGACAGGGGGGAAGAGGTTGATTCTCAGAAGGTTAACTGAACTCAGGGAGTTGAGTATGACTCACTGTAAGACATTTTTACATACTATTGGAAGGCAGCCTCACTCAACAGCAGTCACACTAAAAAAAAACACACTTTAGAAATAAAAAAGTGCACCCACAAAAAGAAGTCTTAAACTGAGTTTACCTAATTTCACATATTACAACCCAAATAAGGCACTCTCACACAGTGCAGCCATGAAAAGGCTCTCTCATGAAATAAATCACACAAGATGTAGTGTCAGTGTGCAGCATGAAAAGACAGTCGTATCTAGAGTGCACCCACAAGAAGACAGTCTAGCTCTGTGTCCATCTACTAACACAGAGTCTCACTTGGAATTATTGTAAAGGTCCATGCAGAACCCATAGAGAGTGTCCTCCGACTAGACCACACTGAACATTCCTACTGATTTACAATACTATGAGCACATGCTATGACAATGATAGTAAAAACCCATATTCCTTTTTATAGTCACAGGTATTTAATAGATTCACCCCAAAGTTGCACTTGTATGATCATATGTGGTTGGGATTGCATAAATGTAAAAATGAAAAAGAGAGAAAGAAACTAACAGGTAGTAGACATAGAAGTCATATAACTTACCCAAGCCACCATCATTGGCACCAGTTACAAATATAAAAAAGCACATTCACAGAAGCAGACATATGTATTTAATATTAACATAATTTTTTACCACTTAATAAAATAATTTAATTGGTACAGGGAGTTGCTTTACTGGTAGGAAATTGTTCTACAGCTATCACATAAGCATCTCCTTATGTGTTGAAGAGGTTAAAACATTATACGGGTTGGCCAGGCCCCCAGCTGAAGAGAGGTATCAAAGAACAGCTGTGAAGTAATTTTGATAATGATGAGAATAATAAGCACATGGCAAGGTTCAGGGCTTTGCTGTTGCAGCTTCAGTGCTCCTGAATAGATAAAAGTGATTAAATACCCTTGATTATCTCTGACCAATATGTAATGGGTTTACAGCCCTTTCAATTAGTTAGTATTTGCCTAGAACTCATTATTTTGCTTTTCGTTAAGTAAGAAGTCCAGCAGTTCAGTGTTCAGTGGAATTTTCTTTTGGCAAACTGGGCAAAGGGTAGAAACCTTTGAAAAACAAGGAACTTAAAGCCAAGAGCAAGCAGTGGTCATATGTTCATCATAAGGGGCACAACCTGATTAATTTCACCTTTATCTCCTGACCCTTCAAGGTACAGAAATACAATTCCACTTGTTAACAGTACCAATCTGGTGCTCATACATGATCCACTCCAGATTTCACACTCAGCTTTTCAAGTAGCTCACAATTCTGTAGAATTCATACACAGTCTATTAAGGTTTAAATTCAGCTGCCATAATCTCATTCAGACATATTTTAGGCTCACATTTAGTCCTCTTAAATATATAGTTTCAGTCATCCTCTATCACACAACTAACCCTCCTTAGTCACTCACCCTTTCTACCGCTTGCCTTTTAAGCCTTTTAAGTCTTGAACTGTGATGCCCCCTCACTCCACAATATTAGTGCTTACATAATGTCATATGTATGTAGGCACCTTACACTTGACCTACTTCTATCACACTTAATACGCTCTGGTCCCTATGCATTCTTATTACCTGATCATGTGGGTGTCTACTGTAGTACAATCAATGGAAAATGACAACAAAAATGCATCCCTGTAAATTCCGAAACCTCAGCCAGCAGCACTGCCTATAGTCCTTCTTTATGGTCGTATTCATTCTTTTTAATAACTTTAAACTTTGGCATTACTCACTAATGTTTTAATTCAAAATACTCCACTCAACCCAAATCTGACAAGTAGACATGTTTAGGCCTCACTGTCAAGTTTCTTAACAGCTCACATACAAGGAAAAAAAGGGTTAACCCACAGAGTACACATGCTACACAGAAACCTTTTTGTGATACTTGTGTATTGTAAAATTGCTCCTATTGAAAACTGAAATGCAAGCATGTGATTTCACTTTTAAGTTTTATGTCCTTACCACTAGCATACAATTGCCCCTACACTTTGCAATCAGATTGTACAAAGGGTTTCATAAACCAGTAATCTATAGTTTAAGCCATACTGCAGCCCCAAAATCTTTAAAGGGACATAAATTAAATCTGTTAAGACAACTGATCCCATAGGCTTGGCATTATGGATCACTAAATAACTTATGAAGCTTCCATTAAACAATCTTATCAAAAACTCTTTGTTGATTAGTTCACATCGGCAGCTTGTTTATAAAGTTGGGATAGAAAGTGCAGCAGACCCCAAAATCCTTCCTACCCTCCTATATAAGACAGTCCCCTTAATAGCTCATTGCTGAAACGCATCTCATAAAATAAAGTCTTGGGGACAAACTGATCAGAACACAGAGCAAACTGAAAGTGTTAATGAACCCCCAGAGGCAAAATGCCAGCACCTACTATGCCTTGAGCATGTGCCCAGAAATCATTACAGTAAGTTAACGTAGCATTGCTGATTTATGGGAATCTGGTTTCAGACACAAGATCATATTGTGTTGGCCATCTGCTTCTCCTAACACCATCATTCTGTATCATCTGAGAGGGGAATGATTCTACAAAAAGATTATATTCTCCAGATTTACTTCTTACATAGTCAGAAATCACACAACCAGGTTGTTTGTGTGCACATTACACATATGAAGGACAGACCAGAAACTGACTACCAGAACCTTTACCAGAACATAAGCCTTTCACACCTTATTGGTATTTTACACATATGTTGACACCACTGTACTAGCATTACTGATCATTAAGAACACTCCTATGCTTTACTGCCTTCATTTATTTATGTTGCCTACATTATATTTGACAGGCTGACAGTATATAAGCATAGGATAAGATTTTTGTAAGAAATAAGAGGCAGGTGCATGGGCTTCATGGCTGCTTATTGCCAATCATTCAATGTAACATGAAAAATGAATTAAGTCAATGCATTACCCCCAGTCCCACTTCTAGAAGATACAATGTGTAACTGCAGTTTATAAATGTACCTACAGTATATCCTACAGAAAGTGCCACCTTATTGTAAAAGAAGGTGTGGATGATGCTGTCAATCACATGCTGTAAGAATCTTGTCAATAAACTCTATGAAAAGTGAACTCCAGGCTGCTCATTGCCACAATATTGACTCAAAAGCTTGTTATGTTGCCTCTGCTTTCCAGCAAAACATTCAGGAAGCCTTGTTAGCCTGAGTGGCCAGGATGTATTACTGTTAATTATTGTCTGCAGTGTGTTATAGCTTTTAGGGAATGATAGTTCTGTTTTGCTTTTATAACACACCAATTATAGGCAAAATAATCCTGGGTGTTAATCATACGAACCTGATATGAGCAAAGTTGATGGCAGAACAGTCAGAGGCATGTGCATCTTTATCTTATGAGGGGCAGCAGAGAAAATTAAAAGACCAGGGGTGTCAATCAGCCCGATCGTACAGGATCGGGCGGATTGAAGACCGCAGCCTCAGAGGCAGCGTAAAAGTTATGGAGCAGCAGTCTTTAGACCGCTGCTTCATAACTGCTGTTTCCAGTGAGCCTACAAGGGGAACAAGGCCATTCTGCCCTTGTTATATCTACCCAATATTCTACTCATCTGCAGATATTTATATTTTTTATTGTTATGTATTTCCATTATCTTGTTTTACCAATCTTTGTTTTATTTAATCTATTACACAGTCACTACCTTTGTATTTATCAAAGGTGGTCTAAATAGTCTGCCAAGTAATCTAGAGTATGTGTTAAAAACCATTTTAGCTAATTCCTGCAATTAAATTACATTTAAACTCAAATGTTAAGTAACACAAGAACATTTTTAGTTTCCTCTTTTAATGACAGCTAAGATTAAATCTTAATTTCTATATTTTCCACGGTTTGATAATTGAAATGCAATGTACCATTCAACACAGATTCTGTATTTAATAGTCTCAGCATACAAATGCATTTATCCAACATGGCATCCTTATGTCTCTAATTTTGATTCACAGATTTTTCAGTATTACCAGAATTTTCCACAAAAATGAAAGTTTACTACTGAATACACACACACCATTTTAAGAATCTGTACACACATTGCTCTGTGAATGCATATTAATATATCGCCATGAGGACTAATTATTTTTACGTTTCATATTAAAATAATGTAGGTGGGTCGAACGGCATCTGAGACCAGGGGCTTGTAAACTGTAAAGGCGAGTATGAAAAAGTAGATCATTAGAATTACATGATTTCCCAGAAACACCCCATCAGTAACTGGCATAGGTTTTGATATTATTGATGGTTATAGGTTGCACTCTATATTATATGGCAATGAACATTCTTTCAATTTACTAAATTCAACAATTCATATTAGTTTTCTTTTGTTGCTGGTAATTTCTATATACCATGTGTATGGTTGCCAAATCTAAAAAAAAGCAGACCATTATGCAACATATGGCCTCACTTCATCCCCACCTCATCAATCTCCACCCAACTGGACACATTGTTTAGATTACGGCATAACAAAAATACCAAAGCCATAGGAGCCCCAAGATGCATGTCACAGACAACTGCTAGGTTTAATGGATACAAATGACCAAGCCAGTCTTTAAATGGCCACTTGTGTTGCACTTAAATGAGATGGGGGGGGGCTTCAAAACCACAGCACAGAACCCCACTTTAAATAAAAGCACATTGAATGTATCTGGACTTGCAGGACTTTAATAGATTTCAAACATAACAAATAATTTCAAACAAACTATATTTGTGTGTGTATTTCACACAAACATATCTATCTTTCTACCCCTTTATCTATCCCTCTATCTTCTATCTATCTATCTACACACACACATATCAACAAGATATATATATGCAGAGACCCTTAAATATACATTAGATTCTCTGAGAAAGGACATGAGCAAGCCAGTTTCAGAGAAGAAAACAAATTCCTTCCCAACTTTAGCTATGTGAATAGGTAGTTTTGTAGTCTATGTTGTGTTGTCTATTGGGAGCGGAAATGAGTCTTGTGGGATTACAAACAAATCATTTTTAATTTCATGAGAAGATATTCTGCAAATTGGAGTAGCATATAGTCCCGGTTAATAAACTGCAAAATAACTTTATGTATCAGACATCACAATTATATAATTTAGGGAAGAGGAGTACCATTTAAAAACCAGTAAAATAGCCACACTCTGGCACCCAGGCCTTAGGTTAGATGCTCCTGACAGATAGCAATTCTTTGCTTGAAAGCCCACGGTGCACAGAAAGAAAGTATTCATTTTCACTTTTGGACAGAATCACTATTGGTAGTGGGTATGGTCATTCTACAATACATTGAAGAAGACACACAAACAAGTAAAACACAAAGAACCAATCCCTCACAACAAAAAATACCAGGTCCTCGTGCAGCAGGCAAATGTCACCAAACTGTTGTTGTTAGATATGTTTTCCTGATTCTCCTCTCTAGAGTTATCACATAAAATGAAGATTTTAAAACCTAATGTTCAATTGACAACTCACCGTAAGATGCTGGAAGAGCCACGCTCTCATGATGTTTGTTGCTACTTTGGGAAAGATGCCACGTTTCTTCTGCCTCTTTTTTTCTTTGTCTGGGTCATCGTCATCCCCTGTGCCAGGAGAGGCCACGCTGTTATCTAAAACATCCCCTGCGCAATGAGATAAAGGAGCTTCATTAGACAAAGTAAATTGTACGTAACAAATCTTCTAGATTGTAATTTTTCTCTCTGAAAGAAATACAAGGCCCTTCTTTTTTTTTATCAATTTACAGTCAGGTTTAATTGTTCTGTTCAGTATACCCCAATGATTGTATGTATACCCAGTGCTTTACACGTTATTAATATTAATAGTAATAAAAATAATATAATTAATCTGCTAAACCACGGGGGTCAAATCAAATAAAGAAACACAGAAAATTCAAATTTGGTGTATCCTTTTTTCAAAGAAGATGAAAGCAATCTTGGAATTTTGCCTTTTGAATTTGTTTGTGAATTCATAGAAATTAGAAAACATAACTACTGGTGAAAGTTAATAAACCAATAAACAAAGTCCGTTAACACTGTTGTATATTATTTAAATTATATTGCTACTCCTACCTCAGTTGATTACTTACAAATAAGGCACAGTGTTAAAATATACAAGAATAGAATAGCCTTACACAATTTAACACAATTTTAAATGTATCCCTAGAACATTTTTATTCTGATTCACTTCTGATACAATCTATATTATATTATCTATGAAATTATATGGTGACTAGTCCTAAAGCCCGTTCACACGGGCCGTGTTGTGTTATATTTAATTTAAATTCTCTCTCTCTCTCTCTGTCTCTCTCTCACTCTGTCTGTCTCTCTCCCCCTCTCTGTCCCCCTCTCTCTCTACCCCTCTCTCCCCCTCACACTCCCCCTCTCTCTCTGCCCCCTCTCTCTCTCTCTCCCGCCCTCTCCCTCTCCTCTCTCTCTCTCCCTCCCTCTCCTATCCCTCCCTCTCCTCTCTCTCTCCCTCTCTCTCCCCTCTCTCCCTCTCTCTCTCTCTCTCTCTCTCTCTCCCTCTCTCTCTCCCTCTCTCTCTCTCCTCTCTCTCTCCCTCTCTCTCCCTCTCTCTCTCTCCCTCTCTCTCTCCCTCTCTCTCTCCCTCTCTCTCCTCTCCCTCTCTCTCTCCCTCTCTCTCTCTCCCCTCCCTCTCTCTCTCCCTCTCTCTCTCCCTCTCTTCTCCCTCTCTCTCTCTCTCTCTCCCTCCTCCCTCCTCTCTCTCTCTCTCCCTCCCTCTCTCTCTCCCTCTCTCTCTCCCTCTCTCTCTCCCTCTCTCTCCTCTCCTCTCCCGCTCTCTCTCCCTCTCTCTCTCCCTCTCTCTCTCCCTCTCTCTCTCTCCTCTCTCTCTCTCTCTCTCACCTCTGGGCATGCAGTACTGACTCCCAGCCTCTTATAATGCTGCCCCCCTTTTTGCCCCAACCTCTTTACCTACTGTCTGTGTACCACTTTCTACCCCATCCTCTCTGCCTGTTGCCCCTAGTGCTCCCCTTACTGCCCCAGCCACTCAGTCTGCTGACCTCCAACAGTGCAGCTCTCACTGCGCCAACCTTTCAGCCTACTGCCTTCACACCTTACATCCTGCTGCCCCGCAGCGTTCCTCTAACTGTCCCCCTTAGTGCTCCCCTTACTGCCCCAGCCACTCAGTCTGCTGACCTCCAACAGTGCATCTCTCACTGCGCCAACCTTTCAGCCTACTGCCTTCACACCTTACATCCTGCTGCCCCGCAGCGTTCCTCTAACTGTTTTGCGCTGCTGTCGGGTGGGTGCGCGTGCACGTGCGGCTAAGTGAGTGCGAGGGTGTGATAGGCGGCTAGGGTTCGCGTGCGCGTTTAAGTGAGTGCGAGGGTGCTTCTGCAAGGGGGGTCATCTGCGCGCGAGGGTGCGCGTGCGATCAGCGGCAATAGTTTGTCTGAACTGCGCATGACGGCTTCAGACAAACTCTTGTCTTTTATAATATAGGATAAAGACAGTTTTCCTTCTCTACACTTTACAGTGTATTAAATAATGAATCTTCAGTGGATAATAGGATGGTTTACTGAGAATTATGGACGACTTTCAAATATAAATATATTTTAAAAATGTAAACCTTAGAACTACAATAATAGTTATAAGTAAAATTGTGACTTTTCTATACTATATGCATGTTCATCACCGTCCCCCTGTGCGTTTACATCAAAAGCATGCAGGCACTTGTTTTAATGCTAGTTAAACAAACTAAGCTTCTAGGATCAGAAATGTAAGAGTTAAAAGAAAAAGAAAAAAAGATACACTCATCAACGCTAGCATGCCAACTTAATCAGAAGTTTCCATCACCCAGTCTTGCTCTTCTGTGCTTTTCCCTGGCATTAATTGTGCATTAGCAAAAATCATTTACTTTTAAGAGCCTTGCTTATTTTTTTTGCCCTGCGGCTCCAATGCCTTGAAAGCCTGCCTGGAGGGCATCTAAATTATGTATCTGAAAAACCCTGCTGCAGGGGCAATGCTGGCCCCCGTCTTTGGAAAAATTATACTGCCATGTCTCCCCCTTTTTGGGAAGGCATCAATCAACACAAGTCGGATATATCACTTGCATGCATTAATATTTGAACTAATAACTTTAGGGGGAACTAATGGGGCAGCTAGGTTTAGGCAAGGATGCAAGAAACTTGTGGGATAATAAAATGCAAAAAAATGAAATTTAGGAGGACAGTGTGTAAGGCTTGCTCTTTTTTTATCTTACACATCATTAGCCTTAGGCCACAGGAAAGAGAAAAACAGAGCATGAGTTAATGCTCCCTGCCGGCCTCTGATAAGCTGCATGTCCAGGGGAGGGACATGTGTTAAGCTACTGGGATCCCAACTAGTAATAATAGTAGAACAGGCGTTAATTAGCCCCAAAAAGCCGTAAATCTCAGGTTAAGTCAGGCACTTGTCCCAGAAAAGCCTAAAACAATAAACTGAGAGTTGCTGCTTCTGGAGGAACGAACAGTAAATCTACCCAAACACATTCAGTGTCCTGTCCTAGTTATGCATTAACTAAAAAACAATCATTTTTGTTGCACCTAAAAGAGGACATTTATATATGTATTGCAGTATTTTGGTTTACAGAAAAATGGCAATTCCTACTGAGATGAAAAATAAACATTTATTTTCTTATGTTTGTGAAATGTGTCACTGTTCACCAATAGAGCTCTGGACTTTTGTCTTTATTGTGAGCAAAAAATAAACAGCTTTCTTCTTCTTATTATTATTATTAGTAATTATTTGTAGAGCACCTGGCACTAGCAGATTCAATACAAAATAAGTATTCTGCATTAAAAATGTTAGCATGTTTAATTTTTTTAAATGCTTGACATAAATGTATTGAGTTTAATGTCCCTTTAAGTGATGATGACACAATGATACACTAAACTGGCACTTGTGTTTAGTGTGGCAGAAATTGCTTTTTCTATATTTTCTTAAAATATAGCTCAGTGCTAATATCCCTGCACCAGGTGTATACATCAGGATGTGGAATGTGAATGTTCGACAAGTTGTAGCAGATCTCTACGAAATCATGGACACCCTTTAAATCAAAATCCTGTTTCCTTTTTCATTATACCTCTGTTGATTTTATTTTCCAAACTGTGAAATGAAGACCTAAGGCCAGATTATGAGTGGAGAACTATCTCAACATGTGCCCGTAAAGGGGCAAATTTGTCCGTTTACGGGCGCACGTTAAATAACCAGTGGCTGGTTAATGTGACCGCGAGCTTGCAGTTTCACTTTGCGCTAGAAATTATTAACCAGAGATCAGATCTCTGATTAATAAAAAAGTTGCCCCAATTGCCCCCAAAATAAAGAGGACAGTAGAGTATCATTAAATAAACATATGGACATCTTTATTTTTGTTATAAAAAAAACTGCACAAAGCAGTTATAAGGGGTTAAAGTAAGGGATGTGGAGTGTTAGAAAAGAAACAGCACTGAAAATGCCTTTACATAGACTTGAATGGGGACTGTGCATTTACTGTAAATATATATGTATATGTTTACACATATAAACACATAAATACATATGTATATATTCATATACATATTTATTTATTGCTGGCCAATGCTGCACGATTTTCCCTCTGCGCTATGTGGTTTGTAGTGTATATCGGCATCAGAACAAGGCTCCAATTGAAGCCTATGGAAGCACTCTCTCTTGAGCGCAAGGCTTCTGGGCAATGCGAGGTTGCGTTCATTTACGTGCACTGGTATTACTGAGTGGACCACAAATATCATACTTGTGCAAGTGCAATATTGTGCTCCACGCGTAATCTAGCCCTGAATGTTTTAATAACAAAAATATAAAGACAATCATTTAACACTATAACACTAACAATATAACACTAAATACTACAGAAACTCTTTTTATTCAGCATAAACTTCAGGAAGAGACGCAGATGCACCTGGAATTATGAAAACAGTCCCTATATTCAGTTCTCCAATTCGTATGCTATTTTCCAGAGCCTATTCTGGCTAAATTACCCAGTCTATAGTGAATAAGTGGTAGAGAATAATACAAAAGTTAAAGCGATTACTGTCACTGGACATTCTTAGTGAAGCAAAGCCAATGGATGTGTTTCTGTTTGTGGAGTATGATGATGCTTTACAATAAGCAAGGGCGCTTTGAGGCAGGTTATCTGTATAATTAATGTACCATTAATATGGAACAGGGGACTGCAATGGAGATCACCTTTAAAAACAAAGAATTGATACAGCAGAAAATGGTAAACAGAATTGCATTCCTCTTCTTCTTTAGCAGCTGCACTTACAATTACAGCAGACTTGGAATTCTGCTAGTGTCCTTATAGACACCCTATTTAAATGTGGCTATCTAAGTACACTCCCATGTATACATTATATATTCTCTCGCTCCCTTAACACGCACTTCTTCCTTCTCCTCTGCTATGCCAAGAAATTGCTGCAGGGCAAATTCTCCAAAACAGTAATGGTTTTTGACTGCTCCTTGGCAACACTGGGTCAATGTAACCTGGGCGGACGTGATTGTGCAAAGCCCAGGAGCTGACTGCTGCTTCATCAACTGTTTGTGTGACACAGATGGAGAGTGGCTATTACAGAGCCAAGCTGGGGGGCCTGAGGGATCTGAGGTGTAGAGCTGTAGCCTAGGAGCACTTTGGAAAGCAGCACTTGGAGACAGAAAACATAGATACTGCGTGCATCTGAATGTCTGAGTGTGTTTGATTGTTGTACACTTGCTGCTCACAGTCTAATACATCAGGGCTAGAAAGTTATCTGTCCTTTATTCAAGTTACACTCCTAAACATATTTACTGTTAGCAAAGGTTTCACAAGTCAAGTGGAATGTGTTGCCCAGGTATATTGCTATTGCCTGGGTTATCTTGGAGTTATAGGTAATATAAACAAATTGAGTGTGTGAGCACGTGCGTTTTTGTGTGTGAGCGTACGTTTGTGGTCACCTAAAGTGCAACAAGACTCTCTATGGGGTCAATTTATCAAGCTCCGTACTGAAGTTATGAAGCAGCGGTCTAAAGCTCCATAACCTGCCCGCCTGCTCTGAGGCAGTGGACAGAAATCAACCCGATCTAATACGATCAGGTTGATTGACACCCCCTGCTAGAGGCCGCGAATCTGCAGGGGGCTGCATTGCACCAGCAGTTCACAGCGTATGCTGTTGGCATTTATCGATGTGCAGCGGACATGATACGCTACATCGTATCATGTCTGCTCGCACATTAATAATTGACCCCTCTAGGTTAATATTTATTGCAGAACTAAAATGCACTTGCAGGGACATTAAAATCACATGTCTTAAGCACTACATTTTAAAGGGGGAGCATACAAATAAATGCCAAAACCAAATTTAAATGGTATATGTGTTCCTCTCTGGGGTACAAAAACCACACACTTTTTAGAGTTAAATTATAAGAAAAGTATACAAAATAAATAACAAATGTAAATTATTTGTTTTACTATGCTTAATTAAACATTATATGGAGAGGGGTTTATTTATCCTTCCCGAAGTCACTAAAATACATTATTATACCTCTAGCAAACACCATGGCTGTGCTTGAATCTAAACACTGTAACCTTATGTTCTAGGCTCTGGAGTAAAATGAGAAAGGGATTGTGAAAGGTTAGGGAAGTACAATAAAAACTTAGGATGGGGATGGGAGAGAAAGTGACACAAGGAATGTGAGAGAAAGAGGGGTACAATTTAAAGCATGTCACTGTTATTAGTCACAGCTTTAGATTGGTTACTGAAGAGGTGACCTGTGGTTATCAAATAACCATAAAACTGACCATTTGTAAAGGTTGGATGCATCTCCAAAGCCATACACATCAGTCTATGGGGTGAGCTTTTGTCAGTGGATGTTATGCCACACTTTTGTTTCTATATATACTGTATACATACATGATCAAGCTGAAAAAGTGAGGCACATACAAAAATGAGGGAGGTAAGTTATAGTGACGGGTGTTGCAGGTGAGCAGGTTGTAGCATGTACTTTAAACATAGAAGGGGCGAGGCAAGAGTGCTTAATTCTGCCTGAACTCCTGAGAGCAAGCACAGATGAGGAACCTTCCCAGGCACACTCTGTCAATACAGAACTAACTATGACACCTTCTGCTGGGGGACGTTGCTTTTTACAATTTGTTTTTATTTGGCAGGAATGTCATTGGTCCCTACTACACATTTTTCTATAGCTGACATTTTCTTGTTCAGTGCGTTTTTCTAAAAGTTATTATTACAATTTAAAAAGTAGTAATTAGAAGATTGGATTTTTTTTAACTGTCTATAAGAGCAGGACTAGTAATGCAATGACATAGTAGCCTGTAAACAATGGGACAATGTCAGGGGTAGCAAACCATGGCACGTTGTCTAAGGTGGCATTCAAAAAATGTTGTCATGTGACATACAGTGCTGTTCCTGGGCTGGGCATTAGCACCATATAGACTCACAAGATTTTTTTAGAAAATTAATGCCAGTCTGGGCACATGATCTCCAAATGGTTCACTACCCCTGAGTTATGTGTACGTTATCTTTAAACACTAGTTCTAGTATAAAATAAATAAATATACAGTATATATGTATATATATATAGTGTATGTATGTATGTATACAATGATTTATTTGCATCATTAATATTTGATCCAAAATGTACTTATGAAGGACTGTGTGATATAAGTAGTATTGTACTTCCTTAAAAATCTGAATAATTAGTGGTACAAACAAAAACGTGTTTTTTTTTTTTTTTATTAAGTACAATTGTTAAGTTTAGTTTGTTTACTAGTAGCTTGGATAGTGTTTAGGATCGGAAAGACATGGCATTGATATTTACTCATCATTTATTCAGAGCCTGCTGTGCGAAACAGCTGATACATGTTAGAGTGAAATCTGCCTGTGATTTGCCGCTGACCAGGAGCACAGAGAACAGATGACCCAGTGAAGTTTACATGCAACATTTACGAACTGTGTGGTTGTGTGACATTAAAGGGGAGGGGTGACTGCTTCACCTTATTCACACTCAAAAGAGAACTGAAAAAAACAGCTCTTCCGAAGCTTACACTGGATTCAAATACCCATTCCCCCCCCCCCCCTCGGGTGAAAAAAAAACTATAAAGGGGGCTGGGGTTAGAGGGTGGAAAAGAAAAGGTTTTATTCTGCTTTTTGTCCCAGACTTTTCAGGCAGCATAAGAAGCATTTAGCACATTCATTCTCCAAATGGGTCGGGAGCTGGGAGCTGCAGGAGGCTGTTTCTTTGTTAATTCCCAGCTATTTACACAGCCTCTCCACTGAAGGGACCTCATGCTTTGCACTAAAAAGATCTTCCATTCAAATTAAACAAGAGAACAGCATAGGAGATAGGAAGGCCTCACACGGTCCCAAAATTATGGAGGCCTCACAGAAATTGAAATATAAAGGCCTTACATTAACCTAAAACTATAAAAGCCTTAAATGATCCAAAACCTGTGAATTCCTCAAAACAGTATCAAAACTATAAAGTCCTTGCTTGACCCACAAATATGAGGGCTTCAAACAAACCAAAAACTCTAAGGGACCAACAGTAAGAATACTAGGGGGCCTATTTAACAAAGGTCTGTCGGACCTGATCCGACAGTGCAGATCAGGTCCGTCAGACCTCGCTGAAAGCGGAGAGCAATATGCTCTCCGTATTCAGCATTGCACCAGCAGCTTTTGTGAGCTGCTGGTGCAACACCACCCCCTGCAGATTCGCGGCCAATCGACCGCCAGCAGGGGGGTGTCAATCAACCCGATCATACTCGATCGGGTTGAATTGCGGAGATGTCTGCCCGGTCTTTAGACCGCTGTTTCCTAACTGCTGTTTCTGGCGAGCCTGCAGGGCCCTCTAGCTCTATCTGGAGCTTGTTAAATGGGCCCCTAGGCCTCAGTAACATTTACTAAAATTGTGAAGGCCTCATATAGAAAGTAACTTATGAAATTATCTCTTTGACCTAAAAGTCTGGAGGCCTCAGACAGTTTTAAGAGTATGGGGCTCATTTATTAAAATGCGGACAGACATGTAGCGTATCATGTCTGACAGACATCGCTGAATGCCGACAGCATACGATGTCGGCATTTATCATTACACAAGCAGTTCACCAGAACTGCTTGTGCAATGCCGCCCCCTGCAGATTTGTAGCCAATCGGCTGCCTCAGTTAGTCGTATAGGATTGTGCGGATTGAAGCCTCAGAGGCAGTGGATCAGTTATGGAGCAGGGGTCTTTAGACCGCTGCTTTACAACTGCTGTTTCTGGCCAGCCTGAAGGCTCGCGCGGAAACAGGGGCATCAAGCTATAGAATAGCAAGATAATTTGCCCCCCATGAATGCATCACCCTGACCCATCAATATAAACTTGTTACAATAATCAATCTTTATACAGGTGTGACACTGACACATTATGACGTTCTCTGGATGACACAGTTTTATAAATGTTTTCACGTCATCAAGACCTAAATGGAGGCCCAAAATGTATAGGGTGTCACACTAAACCATCCCTATAGAAAGAAACACACTTTTAAGGCTCTTTGCTTAAAGGGACATGAAACCCAACATTTTTATTTCATGATTGCGATAGAGCATACAATTTTAAACAACTTTCCAATTTAATTATATTATCTAGTTTGCATCATTTTCTTGGTATCCTTAGTTGAAAAAACAGCAATGCACATGGTAAGCCAATAACATGAGGCGTCTATATGCAGACACTAATCAGCAGCTAGTGAGACTAGCTAGGTATCCTTTTCAACAACAGATACTATAAGAACAAAAACAAAATAGATAATAGAACTAAATTGTCCCTTTAATAAAGAATATACTGCCAGCAAAGCATTATATTAGGAAGACAAGCACAATGTATATACATTAAAGGAGAAGAAAACAAGTACTTCAGTTGAGAAACATGGTAGTAAAATGTTACAAACTCAAACTGCAATATACTGCATAATGTTGTTGCTGAGTAACTTCCTGCAACAATAAGCATTTAAAGGGATATGAAACCCAAATTTTCCTTTCATGATTCAGATAGAGCATGCAATGTTAAGCAACTTTCTAATTTACTCCTATTATAATTCTTCATTTTCTAGATATCTTTATTTGAAAATGCAGGAATGTAAGCTTAGGAGCCGGACCATTTTTGGTTCAGCACCTTGGGTAGCGCTTGCTGATTGGTGGCTACATTGGTGGATACATGAGTGGTGCACTTATATATATTTCTATATATGTATACATATGTCTCTATATGTATACATATGTATTTATATGTTTATAAATGTATGTAAATACATATATACACGTATAAATACATATGTACACACACATATATATATATATATTTATATACATATTTAGACATGTATATGTAAGTATCTCTATGTTAAAGCCCTTTGTTTTGCCTGAGACCGTATATCGTTGAGCCCTTATAACTTTTGATGCAATTTTTTTTGCTAATTTTTATTAGACAGTGTGGGGCGAATTATCATTGTGCGAGCGGACATGTCTTGTGAATTGCTGGTGCAATGCCGCCCCCTGCAGATTCGCGGCCAATCAGCCGCTAGCAGGGGGTGTCAATGTGCTGATGTCTGTCCGCCGCCTCAGAGCAGGCAGACAGGTTATGGAGCAGCAGTCTTTAGACCGCTGCTTCATAACTTGTGTTTCTGGCGAGCCTGAAGAGTCGCCGGAAACACAGGGCATCAACCTCCATATGGAGCTTGATAAATATGCCCCTGTATCTTTGATGTGTTTTGTGCAACTTTTTGTCTCGCTTAACAGTTAACCAGAGCTCTGAAGTCTCGCTATCCAATCGTGTGTTAAATTAAATTGCGCCCAAGCAAATAGTTTTACTTTTCAACCTGTAATACATGCGCCACTTCCGCATGAGGAGCCACAATAAACCCCTTGACGCTCGTGCGCCACTTGTAATCTAGCCCTAAATGCTCAGTCATCACTTAGATTCCAACTAAGTCCCAGGTCTCAGATTTAACTCCGCTTGCTCTGCACAACTCACATTCCCCTCTATATACACACACACTCATGCGGTGTGATTTAAAGGAGCCGTGCCGCACAGATTTACCCTCCCTCTCCTGTCAGCAGATATATTTACAAGTGATCTAAGAACGGCTCTTTGCATTATTATCAGGTTTTGAATACAGGAATACATATTTTCTAAACTGTCTAATGGAATACCGCTTCATGGCTTTTAAAATATTGCATTTTCTACATAATACATACATAAAATATATCATTAAAATATCTGAGAGAAAGATTAAATTAATTAGCACTGGAGCTCTGATTATAATAAGGTTAGGACTCGGAGATAGATTTTACTACAGGCCTAGAATGTTTGGGCACTTCATTTATAAAAATACAACGTGACTTCAAGACTAGGTGATGTGGGCTGCTAAGAATGGGTCTGATCTTAGGGTACATGGGTCTTTTTTAGGACAAGTTAATTCACAGGGCATCTCCTTGCATTCTGTTCCTTTAGTTCCTGCAGCAATATATCCTTTTAGACATCTATGCAGCTCTCTGCAATAAAGCCCTTTAATGGGATGCTAATTTTTCATTTTTAGTGACCTCTCAGTGCATCATTATGCTCAGTTATCACTCAGATTCTATTATGTAGAGACTAATGTCCAACTAAGTCCCAGCTCTCAGATTCAACTCTGCTTGCTCTGCACAACTCACATTCCCATGCTCCTGGTAATGTCCTGCTCTGGTCCCTTGTGATACATTGCTAACACCGGCTCATGACCATTCAAGCATATATATATATATATTTATATATATATCTATCTATCTATATATAAAATACAAATAAGCGCACTCTCATCAGCACGAATCCTAAGAACCAGGGTGCAGAAGTAGTCAAATATTTATCCAAAAAAATCACACTCTCTGGATTTAAGCACAGCAATGCTGTGCAAACCCCAAAAAATCACTGAATAAACATTTGCTGTGCTTATACCCAGAGAATGTGATTATTTTTGTGTGTGATATATATTATATATATATATATATATATATATATATATATATATATAAGCAAAAAGAGTCAGTTGCACTCTCACAAACAGTTCTCCAAGGGCCAGGGTGCTAGAGTAGTTGAAATGTAGCAAAACAGGAAACAGCACTCTCTGGACTTAAGTAAAAAACAAGTAGTTTATTCAGTAACGTTTCGGGGAATGCTCCCCTTCATCAGACCGGTCTGATGAAGGGGAGCATTCCCCGAAACGTTACTGAATAAACTACTTGTTTTTTACTTAAGTCCAGAGAGTGCTGTTTCCTGTTTTGCTATATATATATATATATATATATTATATATATATATATATAAGATCCGAGCAGGGACAGCACTCACTGGATTTAGAAAAGAAATTAATATTTATTAAATGGTGACGTTCTGGGGTTCGCAGATGTCTTCCTCAGACCAGACGAGGAAGGGGTCTGTGAACCCGAAACGTTACCATTCAATAAATATTAATTTATTTTCTAAATCCAGTGAGTGCAGTCCCTGCTTGGATCTTCCACAAATAATTTGACTTTGCACCCTTTGAACTGTGAGTGCAGATACACAGAGGAGGTATGAATATATATAAATATATACATATATATATATATACCCTCCCTCTCCTGTCAGCATATACTGACAAGTGATCTAAGAATGGCTCTTTGCATTATTATCAGCTTATGAATACCACTTCACAGCTTTTAAAATATTGCATATTCTACAAAATACATACATAAAATATATCATGAAATACATAAGCATCAGGTTTACATATAAAAGCATTTTAAATTAACATTCAGTACTGTTTAAAGTACTAACCTCTTTAATATTTCACTAGTTATAAACCTTTAATTCAATATTTCATACGGTGGTCACATGACTACAGACTATGGTCCTCAGTGGCTACTTCTTTTGTAATATCACTCTAAAGTGCAATATGTTATCTATTTGCCAGGAAACAGCTAACTACAATGATAAGGCATATTTACTTCTCAAATATATCATTCTTATCTTATTTTTTGAGTCCAGGGATGTGAGAACTCTGAAAAATGTTATAACTAGGAGCCTACTAAATTATAGTTTACCTGAATCAATTTAAGACAAACATTGCAGATGCAACAGTTTAACAAAGAATGCCACTAGAACAGTTGATCATATATTTGTATATATTCATTCAAAACTGTCCCCAAAAAAGTTACATAGTCACATTTTACCACACAGTTGCTGGTTATTGTGCTATGCAAATATTTTGCTCCTAAGATTTGCTCTAAGTATTTAAAGGGTAGGAAATTGCTAGCTTTTCCCCTGTCTTACACATCATAGTGATGCAAAAAATGCGTTACATATACAGATCTTTTCCTCAATGTAAACATCTGTATTTCAGCATAAATATTTATAACTTCATTTAAACTTGTGTCCTCAGTGTAAACAAGTGTACCTCACATAAACATATGCCTCTTAATGTAAACATCTGTATCTCACAATAAATAACCATATATCAGTGTAAACATATTTATCCCAAAGCAAAAAACTATACCTCAATGGAAATATTTGTACCTTGATCTAAACATTTTTACTTCAATGTAAACAAGTTTATCTTAGTAAAATTATTTGTAACAACTGTACTTTTATATGCCTCATCTAGATTTAATATTTGTACCTCATTAAACACATCTGAAACATATATAGGGCCAGATAACAAGTGGAGCGCAAACATTTGCTTGCAAGCAATATCGGGTTTTCGTGATCGTTAAATTGAGCTCGAATTACGAGTTGAACATAAACGCGACGGCGTGAGCAGAATCGCAATTTATGCTAGAATGAATAGCGTGACTTCAGAGCTTTGGTTAACAAAAAAGTGTCACAAAACACATCAAAAATACAAAGTACAATGTTGCTATGACAATCTAATTTTATCATTAACATTTTTAATATCACCAAATTTAGGCTTATTATTGGTTAAAATTTTAGCAGAGTGGTCAGTAAAATCAGTCGGGTGGTGTACCCGCTAAAAAGGTTCTGGGGAGAACACTGGGTATAGAGATTGAAATATTTCACTTGTTTAGACAACAAGAACAGCTAAAAACTCTATTAGTCCACTTAATGTTAAAGCCTGGCAAGCAACTAATTTCTTACTTCTCGATTACAATGTCTTAGTAGTCCAGGAAACATGATCTAATAAAAATATATCAGCTAGATTACGAGTCTTGCGTTAGTCTTAAAAAGCAGCGTTGAGAGGTCCCAACGCTGCTTTTTAACGCCCGCTGGTATTACGAGTCTTGAAATGACAGGCTCACCACTCACATTTTTGGTCAGACTCGAAAATACCGCAAATCCACTTACGTCAATTGCGTATCCTATATTTTCAATGGGACTTGCATAACGCCGGTATTACGAGTCTTCCAAAAAGTGAGCGGTACAGCCTCTCCTGTCAAGACCGCATTTAAAAGTCAGTAGTTAAGAGTTAAGAGTTTTATGGGCTAACGCCGTAGCATAAAACTCTTAACTAAAGTGCTAAAAAGTACACTAACACCCATAAACTACCTATTAACCCCTAAACCGAGGCATTGCAAACACTAAAATAAAAAATAAAATGTTTAACCCTTAATCTGCTGAACTGGACATTGCCGCCACTAGACAATACATATATTAACCCCTAAACCGCCACACTCCCGCACCGCAAACACTAGTTAAATTTTATTAACCCCTAATCTGCCGTCCCTAACATCGCCGACACCTACCTACATTTATTAACCCATAATCTGCCGCCCCCCTAACGTCGCCACAACTATATTAAATGTATTAACCCCTGAATCTAAGTCTAACCCTAACACCCCCTAACTTAAATATAATTTAAATAAATCTAAATAAAATTACTACAATTAACTAAATTATTCCTATTTAAAACTAAATACTTACCTATAAAATAAACCCGAAGCTAGCTACAATATAACTAATAGTTACATTGTAGCTAGCTTAGGGTTTATTTTTATTTTACAGGCAACTTTGTATTTTTTTTAATTAGGTACAATAGTTATTAAATATTTATTAACTATTTAATAACTACCTAGCTAAAATAAATACAAAAGTACCTGTAAAATAAAACCTAACCTAAGTTACAATTACACCTAACACTACACTATAATTAAATTAATTACCTAAATTAACTACAATTAAATACAATTAAATAAAATTATCTAAAGTACGAAAAAAACCCCACTAAATTACAGTTAAGTTTTTTAAACTAATTACACCTACTCAAATCCCCCTAATAAAATAACCCCCCCCAAATAATAAACAGCCCTACCCTATACTAACTTACAAATAGCCCTTAAAAGGGCCTTTTGCGGGGCATTGCCCCAAAGTAATCAGCTCTTTTACCTGTAAAAAAAGTACAATACCCCCCCCAACATTAAAACCCACCACCGACACACCCAACCCTACTCTAAAACTCACCCAATACCCCCTTAATAAAACCTAACACTAACCCCTTGAAGATCACCCTACCTTGAGAAGTCTTCACCCAACCGGGCCGAAGTCCTCAACGAAGCCGGGCGAAGTGGTCCTCCAGACGGGCAAAAGTCTTCATCCAACCTGGGAAGAAGAGGTCCTCCAGACGGGCAGAAGTCTTCATCCAGGCGGCATCTTCTATCTTCATCCATCCGGCGCTGAGCGGCTCCATCTTCCAGATATCCGATGCGGAGCATCCTCTTCCATCGACGTCCAACTGAAGAATGAAGGTTCCTTTAAATTATGTCATCCAAGATGGCGTCTTTAAAAGACGTCATCCAAGATGGCGTCCCTTCAATTCCGATTGGATCAGCCAATAGAATGCAAGCTCAATCCTATTGGCTGATTGCATCAGCCAATAAGATTTTTTCTACCTTAATTCCAATTGGCTGATAGAATTATATCAGCCAATCGGAATTGAAGGGACCCCATCTTGGATGACGTCATTTAAAGGACGTCGATGGAAGAGGATGCTCTGCGTCGGATGTTTGGAAGATGGAGCCGCTCCGCGCCGGATGGATGAAGATAGAAGATGCCATCTGGATGAACACTCTGCCCCTCTGGAGGACCTCTTCTTCCCGGCTTGGATAAAGACTTCTGCCCGTCTGGAGGACTACTTTGCCAGGCTTCATTGAAGACCTCTCAAGGTAGGGTGATCTTCAAGGGGTTAGTGTTAGGTTTTATTAAGGGGGTATTGGGTGGGTTTTAGAGTAGGGTTGGTTGTGTGGGTGGTGGGTTTTAATGTTGGGGGGGGTATTGTACTTTTTTTTACAGGTAAAAGAGATGATTACTTTGGGGCAATGCCCCCAAAAGGCCCTTTTAAGGGCTATTTGTAATTTAGTATAGGGTATGGCTTTTTATTACTTTGGGGGCTTTTTTATTTTATTAAGGGGATTAGATTAGGTGTAATTAGTTTTAAAAACTTGTAATTATTTTATTATTTTCTATAATCTAGTGGGGGGGGGTTCGTACTTTTATTTTTAATTTTATTTAATTGTATTTAATTGTAGTTAATTTAGGTAATTAATTTAATTATAGTGTAGTGTTAGGTGTAATTGTAACTTAGGTTAGGTTTTATTTTACAGGTAAATTTGACTTTATTTTAACTAGGTAGCTATTAAATAGTTAATAACTATTTAATAACTATTGCACCTAGTTAAAATAAATTCAAAGTTGCCTGTAAAATAAAAAAAATCCTAAGCTAGATACAATGTAACTATTAGTTATATTGTAGCTAGCTTAGGGTTTATTTTATAGGTAAGTACAGGTGGCCCTCGTTTTACAATGGTTCAATTTACAGCGTTTCAGAATAACAACCTTTTTTTCCAGTCATGTGACTGCTATTGAAAAGCATTGAGAAGCAGTGCATTTATTAAAATAGCCAGTAGGTGGGGCTGTCCGCTTGTGTTGCATTAAAGCCAAGCAAGCTGAAATTAATCAGTTTAACCAGACCTGAGATATCGAGCAGATTTCAAAGGAACAAGATCTTCCTGTCTATAAATCAGTCCAGATTGGAATGCATAGAAAGAACTGTTTGCAGAAAAATGCAAGTGAAGTCCGTGTTGTGTGATTATTTTATTAGGTTTATAATGCTGTTTAGCAAATGTTTTTGTTCATTTAACTTAGTTTAATTATATATTCTGTATTGTGTGATTATTTTATTAGGTTTATAATGCTGTTTAGAATTTAAACTCTTCATTTCAAAGCTTTTAAAATAATGTATTAGGTGTTACTTATGACAATTTTGAGAGGGGCATGGAACCTATTTCCCTCACTTCCCATTGACTTACATTATAAACTGGGATTCAATTTACAACAGCTTCGATTTACAACTATTCCTTCTGGAACCTAACCCCGGCATAAACATAATTTAGTTAATTGTAGTTATTTTATTTAGATTTATTTAAATTATATTTAAGTTAGGGGGTGTTAGGATTAGACTTAGGTCTAGGGGTTAATAACTTTAATATAGTTGCAGCGATGTTGGGGGCTGCAGATTAGGGGTTAATAAGTGTAGGTAGGTGGCGGCGACATTGGGGGCGGCAGATTAGGGGTTCATAAGTATAATGTAGGTGGCGGTGGTGTCCGGAGCAGCAGATTAGGGGTTAATAATATAATGCAGGTGTTGGCGATGTCGGGGGCGGCAGATTAGGGGTTAATACGTGTAAGATTAGGGGTGTTTAGACTCGGGGTTCATGTTAGGGTGTTAGGTGTAGACATAAATTTTCTCTCCCCATAGGAATCAATGGTGCTTTAAGCTGCTTTTTTGCAGGTGTTAGGTTTTTTTCAGCCTGCTCTCCCCCATTGATTCCTATGGGGAAATTGTGCACGAGCACGTTTTGCCAGCTTACCGCTACCGTAAGCAGCGCTGGTATTGAGGTGAGATTTAGAGCAAAATTTTGCTCTCCTCTCACTTTTCTGCGTCTAACGCTGGGTTTGTAAAAACCCGTAATACCAGCGTTGTCTGTAGGTGAGCGGTGAGGGAAAACTGCTTGTTAGCACCGCACCCCTGTTACCGCAAAACTCGTAATCTCGCCGTATATTTCTTACTAGTACGTTTGTCTGTCTGTCTGTCTATTTATCTTTATGGGCTGAAAAAAAAAATCAACATTTTGCTAGTTGGTAAAAGTTACTAGAAAAAAAATATCTTGTTCACTAAACATTAAATATAAGAAAAATGGTGGGGGGGTGTATATATATATATATATAAACACACAAATACATGCTTCTAGGTGTTAAAGCGTTAAATACACATACAAATCAGGCACAATCACTTTACCTTGTTAACTATAATGTCTTTTAACAGAGATTCAGGCCTACCCTTTCTTTACACAAAATGTTTTGGACACAGCATGAAGCACAGGTCTGAAAACCTTTAAATGCATCATCTGGTATCAGTCTTATAATGTGCATAGAACAAGTGCTCACAGCAGCATCACTGGCTACAGGTACCTAAATATTTCATCCATCAAAGGAACATTTAAGCTGTGATGGCTTTAAGATTTAAGGCTGTGACACACTGCAAGCGGAGCGGTGCGCAGCGTATAGATGCGGCTGTGCGCGCTCAGTGTGTCCTGCCTTTTCATCTCTGAGCACTCTGCTGCGTCAGGATGTGTAGCTGAGCGCTCAGAGATGAAATAATTGAACTTTAGAAGCGATGCGATGCGGTGCGAAGCAGCTGCATCGCCTCGCGCCGCATCGCTTGCAGTGTGTCACAGCCTTTAGGATGACCTTTTGCTCTGCTTCCTCAGATCACAGCACTGCAAAAGCTGTTAGCCATTACAAAACATGTTTACATCTAAATATTAACATTTTTCTGTTATGTCCAGATAAATGGAATTCCTAACATGATGATTTTTACATTTAGTATCTAATGGGCTGGTACAATAAGATGCCCTGGCCCTGATGTATATAGTCCTCTTTGTGAGAACAGCTCCCTACAGGGAATCCCTCCTTCTCATGGTTATATATCTAGTCACAGTTCCTTACAAAGAAATATTGCTTCCCATGCTCTCCTCCTTATGGCCATAAGCCTACATACAGGTTCTACCCATGTCTTACTCTATGAGGACACATATATACAGGAAATTCTGCTTTACGTGATCATTTTTCTGGTGGATAGATCCACAGAATACAACACTACCATAAATCACAGGTCCCTAAAGAAAAACTAAATTGAAATTCAGCTGCATTAAAATATATAAAATGGCCTTTAATATTTAGATCATAGGGTTCATCATTAATAGTCATTAAAGGGACATTCCAGTCAAAATAAACATGCACATAGATTTATTGCATCTTTGAATAAAAACATATTTGCAATATACATGTATTGGCAAAAATGCTTCTATTAAGAATTATAACTGTTTTAGTGTTAACATTTTTCTCTGCATGTGAAGCATAGCTAGATATTTTCACTGCACCCACATTTTAAAAAATGCAGCTGCTCAGATTATCAGTGGGATTTGTATCATGTCAGCAATTAACAAATTGA